>NC_062217.1:46927593-47235356 GCF_902686445.1 Sciurus carolinensis | reverse complement strand
TTGCAGATTCCCCCCTAGAGGTTTACAGTGGCCCTATAGGTTTCCCAAACCTCTTCTTTAAGGGGAGATCAATATCAGCAGAGCCCAATTCAGACAGTATGCAATGCTAGGCTAAATAGCCCCTATGAGGACATTAACAATATTGTCATAATAAACAGAATGAGTATTCAAATATTATCTTCAGTATAACAAACAGATTTTCAATAAGGTCTGCAATTTCTAATGGAGGACAAAAAGGATGCAGAGGGATGTAGGATGTATCTGTTAATGGAATAAGAAAAGAATATACAGAAGTTCTAGATAATAGAAAGGGAGAGAGTATAATCAAAATAAATTGGATGTTAGCATGCAAAAAGGGAGAAAGAGACTCTGAGGGAACAGGTAAACAAAAGGAAAAGAGAGTAAGAAAAGTAAAGAAATAAAAACTTAAAATTGTTCAATAAGGAGAAAAAAGGAAATCTACACTGTAACAGTCATATAGTATTCAAACCTCCCAGTGTTCAGTAGCCTGATGCATGAGAGGTACCTGACAATGAGCTTCAGGTCTCCAGCAGGCATCTCAGGATGAGACTTGCCCCACTAAATATCAGAGCCATGGCTTCCAGGATTATCCAAGATGGCTGCTCTGGCTTCCAAAAGTGTTGGCAAATGGGGAGCTGCAGCTTGGCGTGTGGATGGGGTCAGCTGGAGGTCCTGGAGGCGGGATGCGGTTGGTCAGGCAGGGGTCCTGGAGTTCGGGTGTGTTTGGTGTGGTTGTGGGATCCTGGAGGTGGGGTGCAATCAGTCAGCCTGGGGTCCCGGTGATAGGGCACAGTCAGTCGGCCTGGGGGTCCTGGAGGCAGGTGGCAGTCAGTCGATGATAGGACCCGGGAGGCAGGGATTGATTGGTTGGGCTGAGGGATCCTGGATTCGGGGCTCAGTCAGTCCGGCCAGGGGTCCTACGGGGCCTGGCTGTTGTCTCAAAATGGTGGCAGCTATGTGTAATCAAACCTGCAGGTACTGTAACAGTGAACTTCCAGGCAACAGCAGGCAGTTGGCACGCCACTGGCGGTCGGCGATCAGTTTGCTGACTCTTGACTGAGGATCGGGAGGTGAACCTCATGTGGTGGTTGATGGAAGGTGTAAGGCAGGTGATGGACAGGCAAGAGGCTGGCAAATGGTGGATGATAGGCGCCTGACAGTGAGCAATCTGCACTCAAAGAAGGTGTCGATATGCTGGTAGACTGCAGGTGATCACAGTAGACAAATGGGGTAAACAGCAGGGGGTCAATAAGCAGCAAAAACTGCCTCACCAAGAAAGAGATTGCAATCATGCTCTTTAAAAAATGCTAAACCTGAACACATCAGAAACTGAATACACGATATGCCTTAAAAACAACAGTAGATTTTTATTTCTACCTTCCTTAGTTCCTTGACTGGGAGGACCCACACTGAAATCTGAGTCATACTATAAACTATTATGGAAAGCAGCAGTACAGTGATTCCTCAGAAAGCTTGGAATGGACCACAATTTGACCCCGTTATCCCACTCCTAGGTTTATACCCAAAGGACTTAAAATTAGCATACTGACTCCGGTTTCAAGCAGAGGATATCTGCATAAGCCATCTAATAAGTACTGTACCCCAAAGATAATCCAGCAGAAGAATGGACTAACAGAAGACAAGGGTAAATAGCCAACAAAGGAGAAGTCACTAGTGACATGGGAATTATAGGTGAGATTAGAAGGTAACAGGCCATAACACCAGTGGAGCAAAGAACCAGCATGTGTAATCTTCCACATCTGTGGCAGGTAAAATGGCCCCTACAAAGAGGCATATTGCCCTAATCCCTGGACCCTATAAATAGGTTATATATTATATGGCAAAATGGACTGTGCAGATATAATCATTGTGATGAATCTTAAAATAGAAAAATTATCTGGGTTCATCTGGGTGAGCATAATCTAATATGAGCCATTTAAAGCAGAGGATTTTTCTCCAGATGGAGACAGAAATCTGGCACATCAGAAGAAGTCAGAGAAATTCTATGAATGAGATAGATTCAATGCAGCTGAGATACAGCGGCACACAAGGACTGGAGAAATGCCTCTAGAAACTAAAAACTAAAAGCAGTCTCTGGTTATTAGCAAGGAAACTGGAACATCAACATCCTTGTACAACTGCAATAAATTGGATTCTGGCAACTACCTGAATGAACTTCGAAGATCCTCCACAAAGTCTGCACTAAGAGCCGAGCCAGCTGGCACATGTTTCAGCCTCACGAAATCCACAGAACCAACAGGGCCAAGCTGGATTTCTAACCTATACAACTATTGTCCATTTATGTTGTTTTGACCCCTTACATCCAAGGTAATTTGCACCAGCAGCAATAGGAAACTAACATAACACCCCAGGGCACCAATGGTAGCATATAAATACCCTAGGCCAGGAAGCACTTGTCCCTCCTCTTCTCACCTCCAATCTAGATTCAGTCTAGAGAGTAGGGGAGAAAGGCAAGGATGGGAAACAGAGGACAAGCACACACAGCAGAGGTTCCTGCAGACCCCAAGTGGAGCAAGATGGCAAGGGGAAAAGCAGCTGCTGTTTTTGGATGAAAACTGACCTATTTATCCTAAGCCATGGTTTTGGCTACCTGAATGCTGCAGGAAAGTTGTGAGACCCACCTGGAATTTTATCCAGGATCAGGAAAAAATAAGCTGAGAGCCAGAACTGGAGACAAAAGCTGGAATAAACAAGTACCTTGCAATTTCAAAACCCAGCTACCAGTATCTATGAGGAGGAACCACTGCAACTGACTTCAGAAATCGACTGTAGAGTCAGTAATGATCACAACTACTTCACGTATCTGAGATCCACAAAAGAACCAAGATGGGCTTTTGGTTAAAACTCCACCTTGACCAAAGACAAAACAGGGAAAAAGTCCCTAAAAAGAAGTACTAAGCATTTATCATTTCTTTAGAAAAGCATACAAAAACTAGACTATTACAGAGACCCAGTAAATCCATTTCCTAGGTAAAAACCTAAATGAATACAAATGTTCAAGTCTTATGCTATACTTCACATTCATTAAGTCATCGAGTCAGAATAGTCTTCCAAAAGACTGTCTTGAGAAGGGAAAAGAAGCATTCTTAAAAACAAAGTTTTTACTTCATATAAAAACTAAACACCGCCAGGTGGGGTGGTACACACCTGCAATCCCAGCAACTCAGGAGGCTAAGACAAGAGGATGGCAATATCAAAGCCAGCCTCAGCAACTTAGCAAGGCCCTAAGTAACTCAGTGAGAATTTGTCTCTAAATAAAATATTTTTAAAAGGGCTGGGGATGTGGCTCAGCGGTTAAGCGCCCCGGGGTTAAATCCCTAGTACCAAAACAAAACAAACTATAAACACTTTTGACCAACCTAGGTGCCCTACAACAGATGAATGGGTAAAGAAAATGTGGCATATATACACAATGGAATATTACTAAGCCATAAAAAAGAATTACTTTATGACATTTGCTGGAAAATGGATGGATCCAGAGACTATTACGCTAAGTGAAATAAGCCAATCCCCAAAAACCAAAGATTGAATGTTCTCTATGATATGTGGATGCTAACACATACAGTAAGTGGGACAGTGAAAGAATAGAAGTTCATTAGAGTAGACAAAGGGGAAGGAAGGGAAAGGAGCGGGGACAGGTATAGGAAAGACAGTGGAATGACTCTGACGTAACTTTCCTGTGTACAGATATGAATACACCACAGTGAATTTGTTCATCATGTACAACCACCAGACTGGCATCCTAATTAGGATAAGATGTGCTCCATGTTCGTATAAATAAGTCAAATTATACTCTACAGTCAACTAAAAAGAACAAAATATTTTTAAAATTTAAAAAAGAATAATTATTTTTAAACTTATATAACACCAAAACAAAAACCCATATACAAATTTTAGATTGTATGAAATGTCTGTAGGCACAAGTGGCAAAAGGTTAACCTGGCCCATTACCCAGTGTGGCTTTCTCAAGGCAGTTTTTATTAATGAAAGTATTATCAGTATGTGCAAGAAAAAAAAATCAAATCCAGTTTAAATCTAACATTCTCCACACAGACACAGTCTCAAATTTGTTTAAAAAAAAAAAAAAAAAAAAAAAAGGCTTGGAACCCAGAAAACCCTGAGGAATATCAGTAATTCACATTTAGAGGAGGAAAAGATCCTTCTCAGTTTTCAGTTTTGGAATCAACAGCACATTTTCCCTTCAGAGTATTGTGACATACTCAAAGAATCAGTAAGGGAAGAAAAGAATCTGTTCCTTATTTTCAAACACAGTTTAGTAGGGACAGAGTTATTCCTTAGTATACTGGAAAATTCTGATCTGTTTAACAATTGGTCTGGCCCACTTATCAAATATTCTGTAAATACTTCAAAAATGCCTATTTCCATCTGCCCCATACATCTTATTAAAACTGTCTTCCTCCTTTCTTGCCCAACAGCAACAACAAAAATAATATAAAATTATATACAGTAATTTCTGTGTAGTTTCCTTTTAACTGTGTGTGGTAATAAAATGTGGTCTCCATAAATGTTTAACATCAATAGGCTCCTTCTGCTTACTCACGTGGCACCCACTATGATGACCAAAAAATTTAAGGTAGTCACAAGTGAGCCATAAAAGTACCACTGCAAAATTTCATGGGTAATTAAGGTAAGTGATTCCATTTACAGCACATGAAGGAGAGGAAGAAGAGGGTACTTTCCCAACCTGAGTCCTTAACAGAACACTAAGGAGAGCTGACTTCATACAAACCTCAACAACAGTGGCAAAGGCTAGCAAAAGGAAAAAAGGTTAAGTTTTCTTTGTTCTTTGTTGAAAGTGTCTCAACTCATAATGCACAAAGAGTGGAGAAGGAGTTATACACATGTGATTAACAAACCATAACTAGCACTTCATCAAGATCTGGCAGAGCCTTGGGTTCAAACAAAAATACTACTATTAAAAATATACACTCAGTGATGAATAGTTAGGAATCATTGACACAGAGAAACACTATGAAGACAAACTAAGCACTGATTCTTTCTGGGGTCTTCTGAAGATCCATGTATAACCCTGGACACGAATATTTGTGACGAACAGAAAATAAGGCAGCATAATGACAAATATATTGCTGATTCCAGCTAATCAATGACACCAGCTGTTCCCATTTCTCAAATTTCATGCACATCTTACACTCTTAATAGGTGAATGCAGTAAATTCCCTAAAAATTGACAAGGTGATTAAAACAATACACAAAAGAACAGATATAAACAAAATAAATCATGATTCAGAAAAAAGACAACTCCTCAGAATGACACACAAAATCCTCCCCTAATCTGCCCCAAGTTAGCATTCCAATCTAATTTTATTCTCACTGGTCCCTCTGGAGTTATTTTCAACCTAGCTCTACACCTTTGCTCACTGTCATTTCCTTCATCTCAAGAGACTGTCCTCCCCTCTGCCTAACAAATCCTATCCTGAGTTAAGACCTGGCCTCCTTCACCATGCCTACCAAATTTTCCTAACAATATAATATTCTATCTACTTATCATATTATAAAGAACTTAATTATTAAATACTACCTTCTGGCATTTCTTACTCATTTAATTTTTCAAGTGTTTGTTGGAATCCTAGGAGATAAGCAAATTGGAAGGAAGACCTATATATGTACATAAATCTATTTAGATTAAATTAACATTCATTTGTAGTAATGGTTTGAATATACTTAACATGTAGGATGTTGGTCAAAGTAGTTCAAACCAGAAGTTGAGTCAGAGAATCACCTGATCCCAAAGGACACCATATGTCTCTACCATAAAGGGCACATTCCAAAAGGAATGAGTGTAATTCTACAGACATAACTGTCACAGAACCATAACGAACATGGATATACTGAGAATTAAGAAAGGAATAAAACAAGACTTAAATAAAAAACAGCACACTTAATGCAAACATCAGAGGAGTGTACCATCTAAACATCAATTGAACTCAGCCAACTTAGATAATATATTGGAGATAAAAAATACCACTTGCTACTTTAGAGTGTTTGTTTGTAGATACTCTGGAGAAAACCCAAAACTGGTGTGAGGTTTTTCTTCAGATTCTTATTTTTATGTTCTGAAAGCAATCTATGGCTAAAGCACTATCTTCAAAGACATCTGAAAATCACCCTATGAAACCTAAGTTGCAAATATACTAAGAGTTCCATTCATCGCACCTAAACATTAGACTTTGGCTCATTTTATACAGAATCAAAATTCTTCCCATCACCTCTTCAAAAAGTTGGAGGAAGCCAGGCATGGTGGTGCACACTTGTAATCCCAGTGGCTTGGTAAACTGATGCAGGAGGATCACAAGTTCAAAGCCAGTCTCAGTAACTTAGCAAGGCCTTAACAACTTAGCAAAAATCCTCGAATAAAACATAAAAAGGGCAGTGGCTCAGGGGTAAAACACCCCTGGGTTCAATCCCTGGTAACAAACAAACAAAACAAAAACAAAAACAAAAAACAACAAACAGGGCTGGGGAGATAGCTCAGTTGGTAGAGTGCCTGCCTCGCAAGCACTAAGGCCCTGAGTTCAATCCCCAGCACCGCAAAAAAAAAAAAAAAAAAAAAAAAAAAAAAAAAAAACAACAAACAAAAACCCTACAGGACTTCATTCTCTGACAGTGACTTTAATATGTTTCTCATCATGTCTGAAGATGCAGGTGAGCAGTCACAGTCTGTAAACACAGTCTTCAGGTTGGGGAGAGGAGTTCTCTTTCTTGCTTCTCAGTATTCTTATGCTGGTAAATTTGTCCAGCTACATAGATAAAATAGCACACATGTAAGCATTTTCTCTCCCAACACCATTTATCTAATACCAAAGTGGAAAAAAAAAAAAAAAAGAACAAATCACATTGCCATTGTGATTTCAAAGCATTCAGAAACAATCTTTAAAATTAATGTAAATTGATGGGGCATAGTAGCTCACACCTGTAATCCCAGCAGCTAGGGAGGCTGAGGCAGGAGGATGGTGAGATCAAAGCCAGCCTCAGCAAAAGTGAGGTGCTAAGCAACTCAGTGAGACCCTGTCTCTAAATAAAATACAAAATAGGGCTGAGGATGTGGCTCAGTGGTTAAGCACGACTGGGCTCAATCCCTGCTACAAAAAAAAAAAATTAATATAAATCATAGTTAAAAGTTTTCAGGAACCATCCTATCTAAAGACAGAAGAGAAACTGAAAAACCTCCAAAAATATTCCTTCTAATCTTAAAATCACATACTTGCAGCTTTCAGAATCTAACAACAGGTGACCTTTGCTTTACATATTAGTAAGACAGTTTTATAAAGGTAAGCTGGTTAGTTTAGTGGTGGCACCAAACCAGTACTTAGTGTTCTGCTCCCAGCCCAACTCCTGACCCCTCTGTCAAGTGCTGAAATGGCATACATGTCTTAACAGGTATGGGGGGTGAGGGAGATATGGCAGACATGATTTAGAAATTATATTGAATTGTACATATATCTTCATACCTTGTTAGCCTGATAATGCATTTCTAGCCTGAGAACACATTTCTCCTTGTCAGGCTGGTTTGTCTTTGAACTTTTAGAACATCTACACAGCAAGGTGTGTGAAAGCCTTAGAAAATAAAGTGAGATTGCTGCTCTGATGTGGTTTCTTCTACAACTAGATCAAATAGTTCACTGATATTTGAAAATGCATAGATATTAGTTTACAAAGCTAACTGCTCATTCAAAATTTTTTGAGTGTCACAAATTTCATTCTTTACAAAGAACCCAAACTAATATTTCAAGATTCATAAAATGTCAAAATCACAAGGGCAAAATATCTTCTGTATGAAAAGTAGACATACATGTGAAAAGCATGAAGAGTGAGTCTGTCCAATGTTCATCATGGCTACATACATTAAGCTGTTGTTTTCACAATATATACAGGGTATAGACCTGTACCACTCATTATAATGACCCATAGTAACAGGTGGTTATTGAATTAATATTAAAAATTCAGTTCCACAGTTGCATATGTAGCTAGTAGTTACCACATTGGTAGAAGCATACGTATCGGACACTTTCTTTATCACAAAACATTTTATTGGACAGCTAGTATAATCAGTAAAGAAATCTGACACCTAAAAATCTCTATTTAAAAGACACTATGTCAGAGCATTGACTAATCATTAAAGAAGTAGTGAAAACAAATGAGAACTCTACATTAACCCTAAAAAATGCACATTAGAGAAAGAGATAGCACAGTTTTGAAAGATAGTAGTGTACTTGCAAAGTCAAAGAACAGATGATTGCCAGATTCTCTAAAGCATAGATACTAAGCCCTCAAAACACCCCAAACCATGAGTAAGTTGAATTAAAATTACAGAAGCAACAAAGTTCAGACCTACCTCAACTAGAGAACCAACTGACTCAGCCTCTTCCCCAAGGTAGTCACCTGCTTCCAGCAGCTTAAAAGACATCTGCCACTACTTAAATAAAATATCCACTTGACATCCAAAGTAGCATGAAAGTGTGACCCTAAGGTCAAAAAAGGTAGACCTAGAGGTGGTCAACATGTTGGAACTACCAGACAGTTTAAAATGAGGTTAATAAAAAGGCTAAAGACAATTTAAGACGTGGATTAGACACCATATGAGAGATGAAGAATTCATTTCAGCAGTAAAAGTCACAGAAACTTTTTTAAAAAATCTATTAGAATTGAACACTATATCAGAAGTGAAATTTTCATTGAATGGTCTTAACATTAACCCAGACGTAGCTGAGGAAAGAATCCGTGAACCTAAACACAGATCAATATAAAGTACTTAAACCCAAACACTGGAAAAAATTGGGAAGTGGGGTGAGGGTGGGGCAACCAAGATTCAAGCTACAATATGGATATAATACAAGTGTGAATTGGGGCCAAGTCGCAGAAAAGAGGATGAGAATGGTGTGCAAGTAATATCTCAGGAAATACACTGAGAATAAACTGAGGATATACATGGACAGTGCACTGACCGGCCAGGCTCTGCAAGCCTCTCCCCTCCTGGATGCTGTGATGGCAGCCCCGGGGGCCTGTGGGAACTCGGACCATTCCTGTTCTGTCCAGGTGAAGCCTTGGCTGAGGGCCTGATGCCTTCGGGAGGCGGCGGGTGTGGCATGGAGAGAAGAGTGGCGGCTGCTGAAGGCCTTGGAGGACTTCGGGACTTTGAGAGCCCAAGAAAGCGTGTGGACCCGAAAGGTTGGCCAGGGTTTGACAGGGGGCCGTGTCCCCACTCCTTGCGGGGGCTCCAGTTAGGTTCCAGGAGACCCCACTCCCTCCATACAAGGACGAGCAAAGGCTGCAACTGCCCTGGAAGGTGAGCGAAGGCCTGGCCTGCGGCACTCCGGACGTAGGGCTTCGTCCTACCCGAGAAAACCGGAAGAGGAACACACCGCCTGCCCCGGAAGTGCCCCACCCTTCGGGAAGATTTGCCCGCCATTTGTAGAAGGCCCGTCTGTACAGTGTGAAAAAGCTGCTCTCGACCTTCCTGCACACCTTTAAAACAGTTTGCTACATCTGGACATTATAGATGTAAAGAGGTATGAAAGCTAGAAAATAATATGTGTTATAAGTACCCATTTTTTTTTTTAAATCAAGAAATGTCTTCCAGAAGTGACTTTGTTAGACTGCCTCTAGCAGCGACACTCCTCATGTTTGTCCATACTCCCTCCTTCTTCCCAGACATCCATGGTCCAGACAGGCCCTGGAAACTAGGAAATACATTCCTTGAGAGCCGAACCTTCCAGGGAAGCTTGGGATCTGGCCCCCTCCCACAAAATGACCAATGGACTCTCAGTCCAGTCCCTTGGGGGTCGGCCTGACCCAGCCCAGGCCCTCTCCAACTCCTGGTTCCTCTCCTCCTAGCAGAGCCCTCCTGGTATAGGAGAGGTGGTAGAATCTGAGATGGCCAGAGTGTGGGAGAGAACTACAGGAGGAGAGGGTTTGGAGAGTGAAGCCTACAGAGATATCTGGTGGCCCGAAGCAGGGGCTATGAAGGAGTTCCGGCTGGAGAGGGCTCAAGAGCAGTTGTCCACTCGAGAGGTCCCTTGGGGTCACAGTGCACAGGTGGAGGATATAGATTCCAGAGTAGGAATAGGCAGGTGGTGAAGGAAGGAGCCCCAGGGGATACTCATATTCAATAGGAATAGGGGGAACATTTGGGGAAAACAGGTGAAGCCTGAGGTTGGGGACAGAGTAGGGTTCTGAGGATTTGTGTAAGTCTAGGAAAGAATGGAATGACAATGGAGGATGGGGCTTTGAGGCTCTGTGAGACTGGTTATGAAGGGTGAATGATCAAGCAGGGTCTGGACAGCTAATGTCAAGGCACCATTGCCCAGGCTTGGAGATTTAGGGTATGGTGTGATTTGAGAATCTGATCTACTGTGGCCTAGAATTAGAGGCCTAGACTAATCCAGACTTTCCCTACTCTTATTTGGGGATTGTTACCAGGCTTGTCCCAGATTCAAATGCAGCTGTGGGGTCCAGAGCCAGCCTGTGAGTTTGAAATCCTTGTTTCGGGATTTGGACCATGAATGAAGGGTGCCAGACCCAGACATGGCCTCACCTAACAGCAGCAGCTACCCCTCCTGTGCAGCCTTCTTGCCATCCTCCCACAGGTTCTTGTGTATCATTTTAGAACACTGTGCTGCCAGCTTATCCTTGGCACTCACAGTGCAGCCCATCCAGCCTGACCCAGCCCCCACAGGGCCTGTCCATAGCTGGGGCTTGGCCCTTATGCATCCACTGGTCTCCTGCCCCGCCCTCTGGGAGCAGCTGTCTCCAGTGGACAGTTCCCAGCCACTGTAGGAGATATCTTCCCACTGGCCATGCACTGAGGCAGTAGTCATATATTTTTAAAAGTACAAAAAACATAAATTATAAACTTGAACAGCATATAATAGTCAAAATAGCTTATTAAACAATTTACATCATGGGGGAGAGAAAGGTCTCTCAAATATTCATTTACTTCATGGTCCTTTAAGTGGCTTGTTTGGTTGTGCTGCCAGGAGTCATTTACTAGATGGTATTTAAAATACTCCCCAAACACAGAGAACCACTACAAAATTTTCAGACAAATTCAGTTAATTCTGTTAACTAGTTTGTTACAAAATAAAAATAGAGCTAGTTCAAGGGGTGGAAACACCCAAGTTTGTTTAGAAAAAGGAGGATTAGAAAAACTTATTTACAACCATTTAAACATAACCTTAGGGCCTCAGAACTTTGAGCATCAGCCCTAAGTCCCTCCTCAGAGGGATGCACACAGCATAGTTCTTCAAGCCATATCTGAGCTGGGCCTCAGAGACCCCCACAGAAAGTCCAGTATGAGCCTTGGCTGCCCCTCCTCCAGACTCCTGTGATGGAGGGACCCCTCTCCTTCCTAAGGTTGCTAATTTTTGTGTTACTTCAGTATCTCCAACTTGCCCTTCCCCTTACTGTAGTTCTGCAAGTGACACCCACATTAAGTCAACCTACTGTGGTTCCAATTTCTTGTCTGGGTCCCAGCTAAGACACTGCCCCCATCCCATCCCTGTCCTGGCAAACCTCAAGCTGCTTCTGTTAACCTACATGTCCTTCTGCTCACCCTTCAAACACCATTGGCTTCAGGAAGTTTCTTTCTGACTTTCCCACATCAAGTGTTCCTCTCCTGAGAGTCATGTTGTAGCAAAAGCAGTTACTGGTCAGAAACAGCCAGTAGGGTTCTAGGATCAAACTCAACTGAATTGGAATCTGGCTCCTATGACCATCAGCTATGTGAACTTGGGCACTGAAATTTCAGCCAGTGTCTTATGTGTACCATAAAGCTAGCAAACCACCCGCCACACACACAGGCTTGGTAGGAGTCTTAACTGAGAAGGTCACACAATGTACATGCCAACTACACCTGAGCTAAGGAGGCACTCATCAGGTTTTCCCCTTTCTTCTCACGAAGATCTGCAAAGGCATCACCTGGTTCCTGTATCATTCAGTCTACTCCCATCCAGGGTCCTGTAATCACTCTTTTATTAAAGTTGTACTAAATGTGTGCCAGCTTTCCTTCTGGGATTTGCTACTTGAGGACAGTGATATTTGTCATGGTTACTTTACCGGCAGCTCTATTTTGCTGGGTGTCAATTATGTTGGACTGTTCTCTTTTCAGCGGCCAGTGCCTCTCGTGTTTTATCAAATTTCTTTGGTTCTCAGGTCTGGTGGCTCAGAACTCTTAAGTGAGCTGGGAATGGTGGAGCTGGTCTAACTACTCCACCAGACCAACTGAATCAAAATACCCAAAGTAGGGCTTGCCTTGGATAATCCCAAAGCTCTGTCAGTTGACTCTAAGAAACAGAACCGCCAGGGACTACGAAATTAGGAAGACTGTTTTAAGCTGAGTCTTCTAAGATTATCATCAAGAATGCACACACACAGCTATGATAGACATCTATTGGTTTTTCTGCTTCATGCACACCATCCCTCGAGTGCCTATGTTGTAGGGGTGGGCCCAACAATCCAGACTGTTTTTTGTTTGCCAGCCCTGGCCACAGCTGAACACACAGTAGAATATAAACCCAAAATAGAGCCAGTCAAATCCTTACTCTTCTGGAAACCTGGAATTGAGATTCAGAGTTGAAAATCAGATTCTGATCTTGCACAGACCATATATGCATATATGGGCATATATGTATATCTGGAATTGCAAGACTTCAAACTTGGCGGGATGAAGTTATAAGCACTGGAAGCCATATTATGCAGGTACAGCAATCGATCAAATGCCTAGGGGGAAGCAAAATGAGAGTGTATAATGTGAAGGAGAGAGAGAGAGAGAGAGAGAGAGAGAGAGAGAGATATTGAGCACAAGGGCATGCAGGTGACAGGCTGATGACTTTCAGCTCTTGATTCTAGTCCTACATGAGAGCCAACAATATTTACTTTGCTTGATTCTTGGAGCTACACCTGTGTAACTTTTCAATTCCCCTTCTCAAACTTAAAAGGAAATTGCATAGGGATCTGTTCCTTTAAGCCAAATAGGCTTTAACTGACACTGACCTCAAGATGGTGACATGGATCCCTAAGTGCCCATGTGACATACACCTTAGTCATTATAACTACCACTTATGTGAGCATAAATCATGATTACTAATATACCTGACAACCCTACAAATTAGTTATTTTAAAGATCAGGAAATTGAGTGGCACAGGCTAGGAATCTTGATCACTGACTCCAAAATTCAGGCTCATTCCCCTTCTGTTCTCTCAGTCTCTACCTCTACAATGGGATACCTGTTGTCAGACTTATCGAGGTACTTTCTGAGTTATTTACAGAGCAAGGGAATTTGAAAATGAAATCTTAATTCCGAGTGGATGGTTTTTAGTGGTAACATCAACACCGAACCTTGAAACTATAAAACTTTAGATGAAGGAGTACAAGGACCTGGGGAAAATACAACTATCCGTCTTGTGATTTCTGTTAATTGGCATTAATTTCTCCCTTTGTTTTTTAAAGTTGCTTCCTTAAGTAAATAATAGAAATATAGTCAATAATTTTTACATTTTAGTTTCTCATTTATACTTTTTAAAGATTTAATATATGTCATAAATCTTATAAGCCACAAAAAAATCCACATTCTAACATGTCATTTAAAAAAAAAATCACTCAAGCCAGAAATTAATTATACGGCAATAGCTGAGAAAATTTAACCCCATGTATTGATGGTTTCAGGTCTTGGTTCTAGTCCCACATGAGGGCCACATGGCCACTTATAAGATCTGGCAAGGCACTTCTGTGCCACGCAATATCCTAATCTCTAAAATAGGGAAAATAGTTAATTTGTAGGGTAAAAATGGTTGCATATTGAAAAGATAAGAAAATGAAAAAACCATAAAAAGAGCACAATACCAGCTCTTACATGCAGTTCAAGTACTATGCAAAATATGTGGGTCATATTTTATATTTCTTTTAGAACTATTTACTAAGTAGAATATAGTTACTGAACAAATAAACTAGCAAGCCACCTTGCTAGGCCTGACATGAAATGACCTATAAAATACAATACCTACCTTGGAGAAGTATGCAGTGCAATAGGTTCTAGCAGAATATAAATAATCTAAGTCATTTATTTTCCTTTTTTGGTGATTCAAAAACAAAAACAAAAAAAAGCAACAATAATAATATATTAGTAACTGTCCTGGTAGGGCTAAACATACTGAAATACATGGATGCCTCACTTCATGCTTTCCTTTGCTGTTGTCAAAAAAAAGGAACTTGGAGATTAGTCTCTGAGTGGGACTAGATGCAGAGCAATCCAACACCTTACTGAACTTGTACTATATCATACAGCAACAGACTGAAATTTCAACACATCACATAGCATGCCCTGTCACAAGTTTGATTATTAACACATCAATTTGTGTAGTCAAACTGTAAGCTCAAGTAATTGCAGCCTATCTGCCTTTGGCAATCTTCACACTATGCCAAAGGAGACCTCAGCAGTGACTCTCTGGCATAACCTGAGCATGTCTGCATCAGACTTTAAAAGTATAGTAGTTTCACATTGAATACTGCACAATTCAAGCACACTAATAAAACAAATCAAGGGTTTTGGGGGAGTCAGTAGCTTACACCCCCAGGCATGGGAAGGCCAATGATCCCAATACCCTAGTGCAAATAACCAAGGACTAAAGATCTTGAACAGATATGAAAATAATTCTCCAGTGCCTGATTTTAGCATTGTTGTTGATGTTTTTCTCAGACCTAACATTGAGGGTAGTTCCAAGGCTATAAGGTGATCATTTTTGCCAGAAAAAACTGTCCATATTAACCCTGCAGGAGTAAATCCTCATGTCACTGGAAAACAGTCTGTAATAAACACGGACTCCAAGGGCCTCAGGCAATCACCTTAAACTTGAATATAGGCCAACATCTGTCAGCTGAAAGAGAATTTTTAAAAATATGCTGTCTAAAGTAGCATAGAGAAAGTGTCAGTATGTGTTCTTTATTTGCACACAGAGAGCAAAATCATAGAGAAAATATGGCTGTTTTTTGGAAGACTGAAGAGCCAGATTCTTTTTTAAAAAAATATTTTTTAGTTGTTCATGAACTGTTATTTTTATTTATTTATATGCAGTGCTGAGAATCAAAACCAGTGCCTCATACATGCTAGGCTAGTGCTCTACCACTGAGCCACAACCCCAGCCCCCAGATTCTTAAAGATGGGGCAACAGCCTGCTTGGTACCTGTTTGAAACTAGAAACCCCAAATTTCCTCCTTAGCACACCCTCTGCCCACACACCTACCAGTCTAAAAGGACTGCCAGAAACTTTGGTCTCTAACATAGAGATGAGTGCTGCAACAGAGCCTAGTCCAGATTCACTTCAAGGACTGAAAAGGAGACACTGAAATAGGTCAGACCAAAAATGGAGGAAAAGCTTTCAGAAAATGCAACTTATAAAAACACACTAGGAGCATTCAGGGATCAGCTAGGAATTGGCATGAATGAAGAACTGATTTCAGGTGGAAATTGAGAGGTCCAGGTTATTTAGTTTTGTATTTTTAAATATATCATAATTTATTAAGTCAGTATTCTATTAGTATTTGCAAGTCCTCTAAATTACTTGAAATTCTTCCTAAATTGTTGATTCCAAACATGCTTCGTGGACATACACATGTTATATAGCAAACTATATTTTTAAAATATGAAACGTTAATATTCCCAGGTCAGATATTTCCAGGTGGTTTGAAGATTTAAAGTTTTATATGTCCCAAATTCCTCAATTTCTGTCTATCCACCACTCTGGCTAGCACCTGAATCAGTTTTTGGACAGAAATATAGCCCCTGAGACAAAATATCTGAACTAAAATGACACTCTAAATGCCAAGCACAGTGGAAGGTAATAAAGTCACAAATGTGAATGCACATAGCACAGTAAGTAGATAGATTTGTAAACAAACAATTCTAACGCATTAAATAGTAGAATAATCAATGATAAACTAACAGTTTTACAAATGATAATATCAAGAATAAAATACAGATTTGTGTAATACAACATGAGAGTAAAATGCAGTTTTTAAGAAAGAATATGTAGACAGAACCATTGCAATTTTACAAAATATTTGCAAATATGATTTTTATAAGAATATTTAAATTATGACATTTGCAAAGTATTATGTGCATTATTGCCCCTACTTGCCTGTGTTGGCTGGAAACACTGTAGTGTGGAAACTTCAAAGACTTTGCAACCAAATCATGACCCAAATCCTTCCCTACTTGCTAGCTGTATGACTTTGGACAATGATTTAAATTCCTTTGAATCTCAGTCTCTTCTTCTGCAAAAGGGAACTTAAAAGAAATCTAGATCTACTTCATTAGATTTTTGTGTAGATCAAATAAAACAAAACTTGCTAAACAACTAGAAAATGCTTGATACTTAATTAGAAGGGTAGATACGTACATTTACTTTGAAATTGTATACATAAATAATTTTTATACTGTTGTAGAAAAAACTTGGGAAATAAAGTTTCTATAGTTGGTATTATAACTTTCATAAGCATCTTATTAAAAATGTAAGTTATTGTAACTTGAGCAAACATAGTATATGATTCCTGATTAATGACAGCATTGCTTTTCTAGTGATCTGTGTGAATGGTGAAATTTGAAAATCAGTGTTTTACATTGTTTTATATAGGAATAGTCAGTATTCATACATGTCTGCATATTAAGTATATTCTTACTAATTTCAACAAGAGAAATGCATTAAAATTTGCTTCAGTTGAAAAAGCAGTTAGGTTAAGTTTTATGAGTTGGGAGAAAAATGAAAAGCTAGTGAATAAATGAAGTAATTTTAGAGATTTAAAAAAACTAAATAAAACTTGTTCTTGTATTGTGAGAGAAATGATGATGCACTGAGAAAATGCTTGGTAGTGTGAAAAAACCATAAATTTTACTAAGGAAATCAGTTTATTGTGACAGCTATTGAAATTGCTTATTGATATTTATTTAGCTGGGCATATGGAAATTAACTTCTAGATATGAAGCATTATATAGTCATCGTTTTCATTGTAGCAAAAATTTAATCAAATGAAAAAGTGTGTACTTGTCAAACAACTTGTTTGAATGAGTGCTGCATTGCATAGAATTTTTAAAAAGAAATTTGCTTATGCAAGTTTAAGTAAATAAACTTTATTATACTTACTGTTGTTGGTATGAATATAGTAGACTACTGGAATAATTTACATCATAAGATAGACTTCAAATTCTCCAACTGGGGAAACTAAGATGGATACTAATATCCCAAAACTAGCTTGTCAGATGATTCATTCATTATTATTTTTGATCTATTGCTACAAATCTATATTTCTATATGAGCATTGTAAACATACACTATGATTTCTGACCCTCACAAAAATGTCTAGCCAAGCAGAGCTAATTGAAACCATTTGATACTTCAGTAAATCAATCAATTTGTATTAAGAATCAGCTGTGGGGTTGGGGTGTGTCTCAGTGGTACAGCACTTGCCTAGCATGTGTGAGGTACTGGGTTCAATTCTCAGCACCGCATATAAATAAATAAATAAAAATAAAAGGTCCATCAACAACTAAAAAAAAAAAAAAAAGACTCAGATGTGTACCCTGCATTAAAGGAAATAGGGATAGAGCTTGGTAGAAGACAAACACACAAAAGAAAGATTTCTAACTCATAACTAACCCACAAAGTAAGATGTTTATAAAAACATATGGAATTCATATAATGTACATATAACTGTTGCAACAATTTTCATTATTATTTCGTATGTTCATTTCCCTAATAAGCAAAAATGAATCTCAGAGAGACGCACAGCAATCATACATTTCTCCAGAACTCTGTCCACCTTGCATGAGTTTATTGTTTGCTTAATAAGATAAATTTTTACAGGTTGTAGAGTTGTAAAATTTTAATTTCACATAAAACAAAATAGCTTATAAAGTTACCTACTTCCTTCATGTAAAATTGTGCCTTACTAACCCAATTCAGAGCTTCATTTTGATGTAGATTGTGGTCTCAAATGTATATCATGCATGTATATATATGCACATACATGAATACATGTGAAATTTGAAAGCATTCAAATCACAGGGAATGATAATAACATTAAAGTGAAAACAAGCAATTTGACAGAGTAGATTGTTGTGTTTAGCAAACAACTTTTACTAGGCATTAAAAAAACAGTTTCAATACTTTAAGTAACATCAACTTATAATAGGTATTCAATTCCATGGTCACATTTTTTCTTGCTGTTATTTTGTTATTGCTGTGTTGGATTTGATGGTTTTTAAGATGTTGTTGACACATATACCAATGACTATATTCCCTTTCAATAGGGTATTCTGATAAAAGACAAGAGAATTGCAAGATATGAGTGATCAGCAGATTCAACAATGTCGGGATGCATGAGAATTATAATACAAAATGCAATGAGAGATGGACTGATGACCTTCAATAAAATTACTAACAATCTGCGATTTTGTTAGATCAAGACCGTCCAGTCTGGTATAAATTTGTAATAACAATAATTTAAGTCTAAATTAGGTAGAAATTAGGTAGAAGTGATTAAATATTTGTCATTTAGTTGTTGAAATCTATTCAGTCATAGAAAAATGTATTTATTGAAACACATGCTGTTATAATTTAGATGTGTAGTGTCCCCCAAAAGTTCATGTGTGAGACCATGCAAAAAGGTGTAGAGGTGAAATGATTGGGTTATGAAGCCTTAATTCAATCAGTGAATTAATCCTCTGATAGGGATTAATTGAGTGGTAACTGAAAGCAGGCAGGGTGTGGCTGGAGGAGGTGGGCATTGGGGATGTGCCTTTGGAGTATATATTTTGTCCCTGGCCAGTGGAATCTCTCTGCTTCCTGGTATGAGGTCTTGAGCCACTTTCCTCCACCACACTAGTCTGCCATGATATCCTGCCTCACCTGGTCCTCCAGTGAATGCAGCCAGCTGTCTATGGACTGAGACCTCTGAAACTGTGAGGCCCCAAGTAAACTTTTCCTCCTTTCTTGTCATGTGGTATCAAATTGAAAGTCCAGAAATAAACCCATATATTTATGGTCAACTAATTTTTGACAAAGGTGCCAAGATAATTCAATTGGAAAAGAATGATCTTTTCAATAATTGGTGCTGGGAAACTGAATATTCTTCAAGTTAGACCCATATCACATGTAATTTGCAGAAGTTAACTAAAAATGAGTCATATAAATGTGAGAGTTAAAACCACAAAATTCTAAGAAGAAAATGCATGCATAAATCTTCATGACTTTGGGTTAGATAATGGCTTCTTAGATATGATGCTAAAAGCACAAGCAACCAAGAAGACAATAGATAAATTAGGCTTTATCAGAATTTAAAACTTTTATTCTTCAAGGGACACTATCAAGAAAGTGAAAATATGCAGGGTGTGGTTGTGCATGCTTGTAATCCCAGCAGCTGGGGAGGCTGAGGCAGGAGGAACAAGAGTCCAAAGCCAGCCTCATCAACTTAGTGAAACCCTGTCTCTAAAGAAAACATAAAATGGGCTGGGGATGTGGCTCAGTGGCTAAGCACCCCTGTGTTCAATTGCTGGTACGAAAACAACAAACAAAAAAATATAACCCACTGAATGAGGAAAGTGTTTGAAAATACTGTAGGCAATAATGATCTAGCATCAGGAACTCAAAAAGTATTCTTAAAACTGAATAGGAAATAGACAAATAACCAGTTTAAAATGGGGAAAGAATTTTGATAGAAAATTCTACAAAGAAGACAACTGACCAATAAGTACCTGAAAAGATGCTAAGTCATTAGGAAAATACAAATTAGAATCACAATGAGATATTACTTCTCATGCACCAGGATGATTGTAGTCACAAAGACAAAGAAAAGTGCTGGAGAGGATGTGGAGAAATTGGCCCCTCACAATGCTGGTGGGAATATAAAATAATGCAGCTGCTTTGGAAAACAGTTTGGACAGTTCCTCAAACAATTAAACATAGAGGTATCACATGAGCCATCAGTTCTAACTCCTGGTTATATATCTGAAAGAATTGGAAACATGTCCACAAAGAATATTTGTACATGAATGTTCACAGCAGAATCATTCATATAGCCAGCCAAAAAGCCCATCAGCTCATGAACGCATAAGCAATAAACACAATATGATATATTCATACAATTGAATATTATTTGCCCATAAAGGAACCTTGAAAACATTATAATAACAGAAAGAAGCAAAAAAAAAAAAAGTCTGGTATTGTATGAACCATTTATATGAGATGTCTAGAAAAGGCAAATCCATAGAGACAGAAAGTTTAGTGGTGCTGAGGGCTGGGGAGAAGAGCAATGGAAAGTTTTCTTGGGGGCTGATGAGAATATTTTGGAACTAGGTAGTGGTAATATTTGTGTAATTTAAAGATATATTCCAAACCACTAAATTGTACACTTTAAAAGAATAAATTGTATGCTATGTATTTTTCAATATAAAATATTGAAAAAAAATAAATTGAGAAAAAAATAAAGAAAGAAACTCCTCAGGACAAAAAACTAGTTAGAACAGAAGACATGATTCAAATCCAATACCCATACACTTGACATCTGTTGTCAGGATTTCTGTGCCTGACTGGTGAGAGGAAGTAGTGGGGACAGGCACCCATAGAAAATTGTTGCTGTGTCCTCTGGGCAGAGATACTTGGGTGTCTGTCTGTCACCAGGGGTTGGCCTGGACACAAGTTCATGTTCAGTGTTACACAACCGTCCTTGCCCCTGCCACTTCTAAGATTTTATTTAGGGTCAAGCTTGTGCATCCTGGGTGAAACCCTTTCCTGCTGCTCCTCAACTCTCCTGTGGATGGACTTAGGTGGCCTATGGTGCCACTCCAGCACCTATGGCAGCATTCCTGCCTGAGCCAAAGCCGAGACTCCACCTCTTTTACCCTATAATAAGTGTGGGTATTAATAAGAGTCCTGGGAATCTCCTTTCCTCCAGGGTATTTTTAATAGGGTGGGCTTTCTCTTCTATCCATCAACCTGCCCTGCCCCTTGCTTATTCATCCATCCATCCATCTACCATTCACTTGTTCATCCATTCCATTTCACATATATGTTGTGAAGTAACTGTAAAGTGATTTACTGAAGGACAGTTTTACTTGGGTTTGGGAATATGGGTCAGATCATTCCCCCCCACCACAAGTCTTCTAAGGATATATGAACCTGGGATCTTACTGGGTTGTGTGTAGGGTGGAAACACTTGGCAGTCATGACAACCAGCCAGGAATCCCAGGTAGCCTCACCCAAGGCTGGGCTAATTCTGATCCTCCTTCCTAATCTCCTGTTTTGCCACAGAGCAAGCCATTTTCAACAGAAGGACTTGCAAGTGTGCAATCTCCTCCCTGAGGGCTCCTTTTACACAGCACAGACCTTTCATCACCAAACCAACTTGTAACCTTAGTCAAGATGGTTCTCAGCTCACTTTTAAGAAAGAAAAAAATAAGCAAGTGAAAGAGAAGAGCCACATCATGAAGTTGCTCCATGTAAGGAGGATTGCTCTGTTGACCTATCATTACCTGGGCTCCAGTCAGGGCCAGAGTCAGTAGCTGGACAGCCTAGAAGTCCACCCTGGAGGCTCTGAGATGGCTGCTTAGAGTTCATGTCTGGGTAGTGGTAGCTAAGGAGGGGAGACTAGTCCTGTCAGGTCTGCTGGCTCAGCTACCCTTGGGAACATTCCACATTCAAACTTTTGCTTAAAATACCTTTACCTCTAACTTAATCTGGGATTCCTGAATCCTCTCAGTTCATTGGCATCTGGCCTGTCTTTCGTAACTATCTCAGGCACCCACAGAAAAATGTTACCGTGTCCTCTGGGCAGAGATACCTGGGTGTCTACTTGTAACCAAGGACTGATCTGGACACAAGTTCCTGTTCAATGTCATATATCCTTCTTTGCCACTGCCACAGAAAAATGCTACCACCCTGGAACACAGTGCTTCCCCATCCCACAGCTATTGCTTTAACAAAAATTTATTCACAATTTCTTTACCAAGACAAGCAAGACTTGACCCTAGGGTAAGCAGATGTGGAAATAGTTATGAGACAGGGTGCTGAGCACCCAAAACTATACTGACTGTGCTTGACCAGGAGGGTGTCATCAAGCACTGCGATTGGTTATTTCTTTGTGCTATTCTTGTGATGTGCCCTGTCTTCCCAGCTGAGAGCTAAGGGACAGGTCTTGCTATGGTTTGAATGTCCCCTCCAAAAACATGTTGAAATTTAATAGAATTGGAACCTTCAAGAGGTGATTAGCAAGAGGGCTCTGTTTCATGAATGTTTTAATGCCATGTCATCCAACTACATCAGTTTTTGCAGGAGGGGGCCCTGATACAAAGGGTGAGTTCCATCCCCTTCCTTCTCACTCACTTCCATGCACACAGGCTCTGTGGCTCTTCTGCCTTCTGCTCTGAGTTGATGCTATAAGAAAGCCGGCACCAGATTCCAGCTTCTTGACCTTAGCCTTCCCGGCTTCCAGAACTGTGAGCAATTTATAAATTGTGGGTAATTTATAAATTACCCAGTCTGTGGTATCTGTTATAGCAATACAAAGTTGACTAAGACAGGAACCAGTTCCATTCATGAGGGTGGCAACCTCATGGTCTAATAACCTCCCACCAAAGTTTCCATCTGCTAATAGCATTGCAATGGGGGTTAAGATTCCAACACATGAATTTTGGTGGAACACATTCAGTCATCACACCTGGGAACCCAGGCTCATGGAGGCTATTGCTGTTGTTTCTTCTCACATTCCTGTATCTCTTTTCTGTATTCACTGAGGAATTTAATTTTGGCTGATCCGACAGGCACAGGAAGGGGCCAGGTGCAGGGAGGGCTGAAACCTGCAGAGTTGGCCTTCGTCCTGTTGACTGGAAAGCCTATGCAATGTGGAGTTGGGGTTGGGGTGTTTCGAGTGTCCCATTTCAGGGACAGAAATGACTCCAGAGACTAGAGAGAATCTCCTCATGCTGAATATCCCTTCTGTTGTCCTGTGCTCACTTCTTGGCAGGTCTGACTTATTGAATACTTTCAGGGTGTCAGCCATGTGCCTTCTATTCATAGACCTAGGTGGGACAGTCTGGTTTAATGATGTACAAATGAAAGGACAAATTACATTGTCATAGGGAGAAACTGAAGTGGTAGTAAGAGGGAAATTGATGTCATGGGTCTTTAAAAGCACTTTGGTGGTTGTAGTAATGAAAGGGAGATAACTGGCTAGGCAAGGATTTGAAAAATGCAAAACTGCATCCCCTTAGAAGAGAAAAAAGGAAAAGGGTGTCTTATAGGAAAAAGGAGCTGGTTTTTCTTAAGAGCCCACATTTATTTTTCAGAGGGACTTAAACTTTTTAATGCTAAGAAAATACTATTTCTGGACTTAAAGAAACTGCCACACTAACGCTTCTACCCGAAGACTAGATTACAAACACTTCAAACACCCCATGTCCTGGTCCCCACACTTCTGAATTGTGTGAATGTGTGCAGATACAGTTTTTGAAGACAAGGGAAAAGGACTCTATGGATTTGGACAGGTTATGGGAGACACTGATCTAAAAGAAATGAGAATTAGGCAGTACGAGCATGATATACATATAGGTCTATAAGCAGCAGCATGAGGTATAGGGTGAGAGGGGCCAGAAGCATTAGCCTACTACCTGTCCCTGCTTGCCCCTGAGCATGGCCAATTTTTTTTTACTTGAACTTATCTAAGGTTCTGTGTCTTTCTTTCTTTCTTTCTTTCTTTTTAAAATTTGTTCTAATTAGTTATATATCACAGTAGAAAGCATTCTGACACATTATTTTTTTTTTAACAATTTAATTTTTTAGGTAGAAACTCCAGCTTTCTGGAGGATTTCCTTACAGCAGCATATCTGCTATGAAAAGGAGAGAACTGCAGCTTGAATCTATGATTCATAGGATACAGCACTGTTAAAATACATTTTGTAAGAACCAAGTGTCAAGAAGCATATGATTTTTGTTACATGATCAGAGAGCAATCCAAAGAAATTTTTAAAAAATTACTATAAAGCCAGATGTGTAGATTTTGTCAGAAAAATCAAAATGCATTTTCTCAAATATATATTCTTTTACATTCAAACCATAATTTCAGAAGAAGTGCTATTCTTCTGTAAATGTAGTAATCAAGCAGAATTTTGTAAGGAGGTACATAAGGGCCCAAATAGGGCTTTTACTTTGAAGTTATATGTTTAAATAAAAATTTGATAAAGGAAAGAAAAAAAATTTAATTTTTAAGAATCCTTCCTTTCTTCCTTTTTCCCTTCCTCCCTTCCTCACTTTCTCCTTTAGCTAAAGAAATGTCCAGTCACCATTAGGTTCAAACATAATGCCTTTTACTTTGTATTAAGTAATTTTTATATGAATGTTATCAGTCGACAATCTCTTATAAGCATTTGGTATTTTAAGCACTGTGCTTTGAACACCAAAATAGAAATTTTTGAAAAGCATTAGAGGGACAAGAAGAACCAGGAAACTCCACATAAGATATCTTTATCCTTCCGTGTGGTAGCAGGGAGAACAGGACATTTGTCCTTTATTATTCAGAGAGCCTTTTAAAAGTCACCTAGGAAAGCAAGCACTCTAAGGGTCTCATGATTTCTTTTGGCTTTGGCCAAGAAAATGGAATTATTGAGAAAGTCCAACCTTTTATTAAATACTGCTGTTGGAAGGTCTTTTCAGTGGGTTAAATACTATAAAACTGTTGTCTGCTGGGCAATACAGAGTAGGGAGAAAACAAAAATAATTACTAGACAGCAGCATGTTGAGTGGGGTTTGCACTGGCTTGATCCCGATATCAAAACATGGCCTCAGAGGTTCAGTGTGATGGGTTTGCTTCTCTTATCTTAGAGGACAAATAATGTCTTAAGGCAAAAGCAAGGATACTTTACTCCTCAGATTTTGGAAACGGACCAAGCACTGTAGTTCTCATGTCAATTTCCTTTAACCATGACTTTGTATAACATGAAGGTCAACTTGCTTCCTCAGATGATTTCTAAACCCATCAGTGGCTGGAGATTTCCAGGCACAAATCTGCTTCTGGCTTCTTTTCTGAATCCTGATTATGGAGGCATTGTAGGAAGATCCAAGCAATGCCAGAATTATCTAGTCATTGCATGGGTTCACTTTATAGATGTCTTCTTCTCTTCAGAACACTCCCTTTTCTTATCTTGTTTTAAATCCTGGGGTCATTATGGTAGTGGATGGTATTTCTTAAACACTGGACAACATGGTGGAGGTGAAGATCTGTTGTAAAATCTGAGGGATGTCTTTGGTATCCATGGCAATGAAAGACCTGCCAGCTGGTAAAGTTCTCTGGAGCCTGCCAGAAGGGGAAAGAAGAGAAAATTACCATTGCAAATTGAGGCTCTCCTTCTATCTCCTGCCCTGGCAAATCACTGCATCCAAATGGGTTCTTAGGAAAGGAAGTTTTTACTTTCTAATACCTTGCCTACTGCCTGCAATTTAATTGGCTGTCATTGAGCAATGAAAGACCTGGAAGAGCGACAGGGAGAGACAGTAAAGCAGTGAACCACAAGGGGGTTCTTTGCAGTGAGAAAATCAGTGGATGTGGAAAGGAGAAAAATTTTCCCTTTCATGACTGTTATTTTCTGACATTTTATATTCCCTTAGTAGAACAGAGACCTAGAGATCCAACTGAAATTAGCTCACCTGGGTTCAGCAAATGTGTTGGCCTCATATTGTTCGTCTAACTGCTTTGCCTTCCTAGAAAACAGGACTCCAAGAACTTTGCCCAGTCAAATCTTGAGTGGTTCTATTTTCTCCCCACCATCCTCTCCTTTTTTGGCTCCATTCACACAATGTGTAATGCAATCTGATTTACCCAGCTGCTGCTTTGATAATACTGAGGATATACAGATGGCAATTTTTAAAAACACTAACTTATTACTTGGAACAAAAAGACATTTTTGAAGGTAATAAAACTACAAGACGCAGTTTTATTCAAAAAACGCCTCTTTTCATTGTAGCAATGAAGTTTGGTTTTGGAATGACATTTCATAAAAGTCAGCCATCCTGTGTAGTATCATCCATTTGGCATGCCTGGCAGACCAGCAAATTCTGCAACATATCTTTTGCCAGTGGATTTGGACCATTTCCCTAGGAACCCACAAGGGTATTGTTGTGCTTTCTTAAGTATTCAAACAGCATCTGTTCACTGGAAAGACAAAATAGCTATTTCAGCTCAACTGGTGTTTGCTATTTACCTAATACTGGGCTGTGCTGAGGAAAATATGGCTAGAAAAAGCATGGTTTGCATTCAAGTACAAGGAGGTTCTTGAAGATGGAAAGTGCTAATGCACAAAAATGAGAAAAAAGCAAAGTTGGTTGTAATAAAGTGATGGTGATTATATGATATTAAGTCTGTTCTTCACCTTACTCAGTAATCCTGTAGCAAGGAGAAGGAAATAGAGAGGTCAGCATACAGGATGCTAAAACCTTCTTTAATTTATAGCCTCTGTACCACAGAGCATGGTAGGTTAAAGAGAAGGAATAGCAAAGAGATAGGCTCTTTGGGCTACAGGAAGGTTTTGTTGTGGTTTTTTTTTTTTGTTTGTTTGTTTTTTGTTTTGTTTTGTTTTTTTAGCAGATACACTTTCAACTGTGTTTTCTGGATTTTTTTTTTGTTTGTTTTAAGTATAAGTAGTGAAAAACCATGAGCTATATCTGTCATTCAAAAAGGTAAATATTAAAAAACAAGGTAAATATTAGTATGTTTAAGTTATGAAAGTGCTTTCAGATCTTTCCTTTTAGATCATCCCCAATGGTATTTATTCTTTGACCATAAATTTGTTCAGTGAGCATTCAGTATATTTAGTGTAGTCTTATCACCATGACTTTCTGTCTCCAAGTGTTTCACCTGCCTTGTCTCCCCAGCAATAAAACACACACACACACACACACACACACACACACACACACACACACACACCATATATACATAATATCACCTATTAGTAAATAGAAGATATACACACATAAGTATGTCTACATGTCTATCTTTCTATCAATATATGTATGTCTATGTATCATACTTATAGACACAAATATACACACTTTCTATTATGCTAGGAAAACTATGTTCATTATTTTGAATATGATTTAGACATAAAATGATTAGACTATGCTTGGAAACTTGATATAAGGTATCAAATGTATAAAAATTAACCTATTAGTGGACAAATCAATTTGCTAATTATTTTGTTAGTTTAAACAGACTGAAAAGTGATTAATTTAAATTATGATTGTTTCTTTAAACATAAGCTAGAGCATCACATCTCCTCAGCTAGTCTGCAAGTTCCTTGAGGTGGCGTCTCTAGACTTGTTTTTCCTCCACATCTCCCAGTTCCCTTCATGTCTGCTCATCTCATGAGCATGTCAGGCACTCTTTCTCTCTATGTCTGCCCTTTCTATGTCCTGAGATGACACTTACCTGGTTGCTTGATCACCTAATGACCCAATAAAAATGGCAAAAGCATTTACTTGAGGGTCACTTGTAAGGATTTGGGCAAACTTGGCAGGCTGTATTCCATATCGTGACAGATTTGCATCACTTAAGACTATGACAAAGTACTCATCAGCCTCTTCTTTGACAATTTCCTTGATGGCATGTTCTGTCCCCCTTAACGTGTGGTCCCCACTCATGCAGAACTGAGAGTGGGCATGCATTGTCTAGAGGAAAGAGAGCACAAAAGTCATGGTGATAAGCTTCTTTGAATAAACAGGATGGCTTTTCATAGACTGTGTGAATGTATAAAAACCAATTATTACAAGTCAGTAACAGTTTTCTGAGCAGTTCTATTTAACTTGTACACAGTGATATTTGTATTTGGGAGACTTTTGTTAGAAAGAAGGAAATGTTCCAAACTATCACAGTTGACAATTTCTTTTAAAATTCAAGATTTTATTTAAAGTAAGAAAATATAAAAATTGGTATCACATGGGAGAAAGATAAGGAATGGATTAGATTTTCAATAGTTATATTGTACTCATATCAGTAGCAATGGAGGAAATTTGTTTTAAAATCATGACATGCATGTTTCTCTTGCAGACTGAAGTATGTGAAATTGAATTTATTATTAGAAAATATTAAGAAAAGTAAAAGTACTCTAAAAGGGATCATTCTTTTCCTTCTACTGAACGTGTAGCATATATGAGGAATTACAGGTTACAGAATCCCAATGCAATACTTAGATATATAATCCCAATCCAATACTGAGTACTCTAAAATAAGCACAGAGCAAAATTTACATTTGTACAGTGGAGAAAAGAATTTGAGGTCCGATGGGTGCTTTCTGTTTAAAACTTGAATGTTTGTGAAAAAGAAAGTCATTTTCTTTACAGTTTCTACCTCTTCTTCAGTGAATCTTTTTAGTCTTTACCTAATCTGATAGAAGTTTTCACAATATAGAGGTAACTGAACATATTTACCTTTAGAATTTCTAGTCTTTGTTTATTGTCCTTGGGGATTTTGTTAATTGAAACTAGTGCAATATTGTAGTCATCTCCAGAGTGTCCAGCGATGTCATACTAAGCAAAGAACCACAGAGTTAGAAAACATTGTCTATTTTTTTTATAACATTGTCTAGTAGAGTACTATCATCAAGCCTCTGAATTTTCATCTCTTTTGAATTTGATGGTCCGAATTTGCTCAATATTCAGTCATAAAAAAATTCAGAGAAGCAGATGTGTGTTTATCAACAGTTCAAATGAAGACAGATTCTCATTTTGGACCCTCCTTCTTTAGTAATCTCTGCTCTCTGCAGGAAGTGGAAAGTATGGTAAGGGCCTCAGGGACTACCCTGAATTCCATTTATAACTTTCATAACTTTCATAATTCCATTCACAACTTTTTTTTCAGTCACACGCACATATAGAAACAAAGATGGGCAGAATTCTAAGGTGGTCCTCAAGATCCACCCAGTGCACCTGTTCTTTATAACCTTATTCCTGTAAGTATGGGCAGGATCTGCAAATAGGATGGGATATTACTTGTGATAATGTTAACTTACATGGCAAAATGGAGTTGCAAATGTAATTAAGTTTACTTGCTTTGAGTTAATCAAAAGAGAGGTTATAAGCTTGGACCTAACCAAGTCACATGAACTATTATATATTGTTTGTTTGTTTACACAATTGCTGATTGAACCTAAAGTCTCACTCATGCCAGACAAGCATTCTACCACTGAGCAGCATCCCCAACTCTATAAGAGTTCTTTAATTGCACTGCCTATCCCCCCATTGGTAGTAGAAAGGAAAGACAGGTTTGAAGTGTGAGGGGGATTTGACTTGAGGGAATTATCTATGGCTGTATGGCTAAGAGCCAGAAGGTAAACAGAGACCTCTGTCCTACACCATGAGGAACTGAATTCTACTAGTGAGATGAGTTTGCCTCCTTTCCCAGAGCCTCCAGGTAAGACCCCAGCCTTAGGGTCCTCTTCCACTGATGTTTAGGTCATAACTTTTCTGAGTAGCTCACAATTTTCATGATCATGATTTCTCCCTTTTCATTGTACCCTCAAAATCCTGAGGAGTCTTCCACTTAGCACTAAATGTGATATCACCATATCAGTACAAAAGTCAACTAGCAAAGACCCTTTTAATCCTTTTATGCTTTAGCAACTTGTTTAAATGCCCCTTTACTAGGTTTGCTTTTGAAAATTTCATTCCTTTAGAGAAAGGTACAGCAAATGAAAACCAATGCAGAGTTTCAGTCAAGATGCCAAGATTTATCTTCACATAAAGACAGTTTATAACTTAGAATGCAAAGAAATCTCTGCTTAAAACGAAGAGCTGTTTCCATTTTGTGAATAAGGTATTAATTTAAACTACTGTGGATAATATCCTGCCTCCACATTGTGAGGAGATACAAGTCAATCACCTGGAGCTGTTTCTGAAGATTGACTGAGAACATATGAAATCCTAACTGTGTTCTAAAATCCAAATATACCACTCTAGAATGGCACAACTGACTGTGGGTAGCAAGGAATTAGAAGATAATTCTTTTAATGTGTGATTTAAAAGGTCAAGGAAGGTGCCAGCAAAACCCTACAGTGTTATATGGTTTACCTGGCTAATCTTTCTTCATATCATAAAAGTCAGTGTAAAAAAAATAATGTTCTGACAGGTCAAGGATTCTAACATGACTGACATTAACAAGCTTTTTGATATACAGCAAGACACTTAAGCTCTTCAAATCTCTTTTCTACCTTGAAACTAATGCTGGGTTGGTTGACCTCTAACCTTGAATGCTTGTAAATCACTTAATCTCTCTGACAAACAGGGATTATCTCTGTTTTACTGCTTCCCAGGGTCATTGCAAGGATAGAACAACACATTTAGGGACTAGAGTGTTCAACATGTGTATAATTCTTCAGTGTATGAAACATTGCTTTGTATCTTCTTTCATTTTGATTCTCTCCATGACTTTGGTGTAGGTGTTATGCCCTTTTCATAAATGAAGAAATAAAGCTTACTGGGAGTAACAGAATTTTAAGGTCATAGATTTAGAATTGGTAGAGGTCTGGAAGCCAAACTTACATGTTCTGACTCTAAATCCTGTGTTTTACTCCTGAAAAATAATCATTCCCCCAATTAACCCTCCATCTGTACTTACACTTTTTATGTGGTTGGCCTGGCCAATATTTTTATATCAATAATTGAGTCAATTCTGAATGCTTAACTTTGTTTGGATTCAGAAAGGTCTGTACACCCTTCTTTGGTCCTATCTCTATAATTGATTTAGAGCTGGAGTCTGCTGGGGTGACGAGTCTCCAATTCTAAACTTGTGAAATATCCCTGAAGCACTGGGAAAAAAGTAATTACAGACATTGAACTAAGTTCTTGATGGAAGGAATTCTCCCAGCAGTTGTTGGTTCAGGTGTCATGTCTTTCCACATAACCTTCTGGGAGTTAACCCAGCCTTACTGACCAAGATATGTTTGAGAAAACCATGTCTATTATACCCTCCTTTGATTGGTGGGATGCTGAGAGTAGAAAATTGATATGTAAATTGTACATTTGCTCCTGAATTTTTTTTTTTGAGGCAAATGTAATTTTATTTCTTAAGCCAAGAATCACAGATCCAAAACTGTGATTTTTTTGTTTTTCTTTTTTTCCACATTTTAATAGGTTGATTATAGTTGTACATATAGGTAGGATATATTGTTACATATTTATACATGTACATGATGTAACAATATGATTTGGTCAACATCAATCTCCAAACTTCCCCCCTCCCTCCCTACCTCTCACCCCTTAGTCCCTTTCTTCTACTGCGCTCCCTTTGAGATATCTATCTATCTATCTATCTATCTATCAACACACACATATATACAATATACATATATATATATTTTTTTTTTCGTCGTCAGTTGACCTTTATTTTCTTTATTTATTTATATGCAGTGCTGAGAATCAAACCCAGTGCCTCACACATGCTAGGCAAGTGCTCTATCACTGAGTCACAAACCCAGCCCTTTCCCTTTGATTTTTAGGAGACCAACCCCAACTTTATTTTCCTTTTTCCTCTCTAGCTTCCACATATGAGAAAAAACATATGATCCTCAACCTTCTGAGTTTGACTTATTTCATTTAACATGATGGTCTCTAGTTCCATCCATTTTCCTGCAAATGACATAATTTCATTTTTCTTTATGGCCAAATAAAACTCCATTGTGAAAAAATACCACATTTTCTTTATCCATTCATCCATTGGTAAACACCCAGGCTGGTTCCATGGCTTGGCTATTGTGACTTGTGTTGCTACAAACATGGGTATGCATGTATCACTGCAGTAAGATGACTTTAATTCTTCAGGAAAAAAAAAATCACAAGAAGGATATAGCTGGATCATATGGTGATTCCATCCCTAGTCTTTTGAGGAACCTCCATACTGATTTTCGTAGTGGTTGTAAATTAGATGCTATCCTATTTATTAACTCCTGGCATTATTTCCTGAGCTTTTGAGGTCCTATTAAGACCCTAAATTTTCTTTTAGGAGTTGCAGAAGTTCTTGTCTTAATTCCTAGGTCTTTGATTCATAAAGAGTTAATTTTTGTGCTGGGTGAGAGATAAGGGTCTAGTTCCTTTCCTCTACATATGGATAACCAGTTTTCCCAGCATCATTTGTTATAAAAGGTTGTCCTTTCTCAAATGTATGACTTCAGCCCCTTTGTCAAGGACCAGATGACTAAAGATGTATAGTGCTGCAACCAGCTCAGCAACAACAAGGGATCTTGAGGAGGGGTGATGGGAGATTAAGAAAAAAACAGAGGTGCTCGCTTCGGCAGCACATATACTAAAATTGGAACAATACAGAGAAGATTAGCATGGCCCCTGCGCAAGGATGACACGCAAATTCGTGAAGCGTTCCATATTTTAGAAAGAGCCTACAGAGTGGGAGAAAATCTTTGCCAATCATACTTCAGATAGAGCACTAATCTCCAGAATCTATAAAGAACTCAAAAAACTCTACACCAAGAATGCAAATAATCCAATCGACAAATGGGCTAAGGAAATGAATAGACACTTCACAGAAGATCTACAAGCAATCAACAAACATATGGAAAAATGCTCAACATCTCTAGTAATAAGAGAAATGCAAATCAAAACCACCCTAAGATTCCATCTCACCCCAACTAGAATGGCGATTTTCAAGAATACAAGCAACAACAGGTGTTGGCGAGGATGTGGGGAGAAAGGTACACTCATACATTGCTGGTGGGGCTGCAAATTAGTGCAGCCACTCTGGAAAGCAATGTGGAGATTCCTTAGAAAACTTGGAATGGAACCACCATTTGACCCAGCTATCCCACTCCTTGGCCTATACCCAAAGGACTTAAAATCAGCATATTACAGAGATACAGCCACATCAATGTTCATAGCTGTTCAGTTCACAATAGCCAGATTGTGGAACCAACCTAGATGTCCTTCAATTGATGAATGGATAAAGAAACTGTGGTATATATATATATACAATGGAATATTACTCAGCCATAAAGAAAGATAAAATTATGGCATTTGCAGGCAAATGGATGAAATTGGAGAATATCATGCTAAGTGAGATATGCCAATCCCAAAAAACCAAGGGACGAATGATATCGCTAATAAGTGGATGATGACACATAATGGGGGGTGGGAGGGGTTAGTGTTAGGGTTAGAGTTAGGGTTAGGGAGGGGGGCAAGAATGGAGGAAGGAAGGACTGTATAGAGGGAAAAGAGGGGTGTGGGGGAAGGGAAAAAATAACAAAATGAATCAAACAGCATTACTCTATGTAAATTTATGATTACACAAATGGTATGCCTCTACTTCATGTACAAACAGAGAAACAACATGTATCCCATTTGTTTACAATAAAATAAAATAAAATAAAATAAAAAAAGAAAGAAAAAAAACAGAGAACAAAGAAAAAGCCAGTTGGGACACTGCCCTCAGATGGAAGAACAATGACCCAGAATTAGCTCACAAGTTTATTATATATAGTCTCATAATCAGAAAGTTCAACTACAGAAGCTTTGTAAATTTTTCTAGGTTGGTGAGTTATCAAGAAGTTTCTTTGTGCACCCAAAAGTTACAAAACTAGAAACATTTTGTGGCTATCCTGCTGTTATGGTGTTAGGAACATCCTACAGCTGTCCTGCAGTACCCAGGAAACTCATTTTACTGGAATGTCGGATAACTATTGACGCCAAAGCCAAGTGTCAAGGTTTTTCACACATCCTGCATTTGGCAAGGAATATTTTCCCAAGCTTGGCTTTTGCCTATACTGCAGGATCAGGGCTGCATTCAATGACCAGGGCTCATTCACTCTCTACAGTGTGGATTTCTTGCTGTGTCTTCTAGCTGCATCATTGGTCTTTGTGTCTGTTTTTATGCCAGTACCATGCAGTTTTTTGTTACTATTGTTTTGTATTATAATTTTAAGTCAGGTATTCTGATGCCTCCAGCATTGCTTTCTTTTGGCTTTGAATTTATCTTGTTACTCTGAATATTTTATTCTTCCAAATGAATTTTTGGACTTTGTTCTGTGAAGAATGTCAATGGTATTTTCATGGGAGTTGCACTGAATCTGTATATTGCTTTTGGTAGCATGACTATTTTGACAATATTAATTATGTCTATCCATGAATGTGGGAGGTCTTTTCATCTTGAGGTCTTCTTCATTTTCTTTCTTCAGTGTTCTATAGTTTTCATTGTATAAATCTTTCACCTCCTTGGTTATATTTATCCCTAGGTTTTTGTTCATTTGTTTGTTTACTCTTTGAGACTACTGTGAATGAAATTGTTTTCCTGATTTCTTTCTCAGCAGATTTGTTGTTGTTATATAGGAAAGCTATTGATTTTTGAATGTTGATTTTGTAACCTGTTACTTTGCCAAATTTGTTTATTAGTTCGAGCAGTGTTTTTGTGGAGTTCCTTGGATCTTCTATGTATAGGATCATACCATCTGCAAAGAGTGATAATTTGACTTCTTTCCTTCCTATTTTTATCAATTTTATTTCCTTCTTTTTTCTATTTTTAAAAATTTCCTTCTCTCAACTAATTGCTCTGGCTAGAGTTTCTAGAGTGGTAAATGGACCTCCTTGACTTGTCCCAGATTTTAAAGGAAATGTTTCAGTTTTTCCCCATTTACTATAAGATTGACTTTTGGGCTTTCCATATATTTATGATGTTGAGGTAGATCCCTTCTATCCCTAGGTTCTTTAGTATTTTTATCATGAATGGGTTCTGAATTTTGTTGAAGGCCTTTACTGAATCATTGAGAATACTAAGTGATTTTTGCCCTTAATTCTCTTTATGTAATGAATTACACTTATTGATTTGTATATATCAAACTGTTCTTGCATCTCTGGAATAATATCAACTTGGTTAAGTTGTCCAATCTCCTTAATATGATGTTGAACACAATTTGCTGGTATGTGATTAAGTTGATCAGGGATATTGTCTGTAGTTTTCTTTCCTTGATATAGCCTTATGTGTTTTTGGCGTAAATGTGATACTGGCTTCATAGAATGAATTTGGAAGTATTCCATCTCTTTCTATTTCATGGAATAATTTGAGAAGTATTGGCATTAGTTTTTCTATAAAAGTTTGGTAGAATTCAGCTGAGAATCAGTCTGGTCCTACACTTTTCTTTGTTGAAAGATTTTTTGTTACTGCTTTTATCTCATTACAAATTATTGGTCTGTTTAGGTTTTCTATGCCCTCTTGATTCCATTTTGGCAATCATATTTGTCCAGAAATGTATCCACTTCTAGGTTTTCCAGTTTACTGGAGTGTAAGTTTTTAAAATAGTTCCTAATGATCTGCTGGATTTCTGAGATATCTGTGGTGATTTTTTGTTTTTCATCTCTAATTTTATTAATTTGGGTTTTCTTTCTTCCTATCTGGCTAAGGGCTTATCAATCTTGTTTATCATTTTGTTTCATCACTACTTTGTATTGTTTCTTATTCTCAAGTTCATTGATTTTGGACTCTAATCTTAATTATTTCCTTCCTTTTACTGGTTGTTGAATTGGTTTCTTTTTCTTTTCAGTGGTCTTGAGATGTATCATTAGGGATGTTTCTGATTTTCTTATGTAGACACTCATAGCTATAAAGTTTTCTCTTAGAACTGTTTTCATAGGGTGTCAGAGGTTCTGATATGTTGTACCACTATTCTCATTTGAACCTAAGAATTTTTTATTTTTTTCTCTGATTTCTTCTATATCCCTTTCATCATTCAAAAGAGTATTGTTCATATTCCATGTGATTATATCAGTTCCTTAGGGTATTGTTGTGTCAATTTCTAATTTCATCCTATTATGATCTGATAAGATACAAGGAAGTATATCAGGTTTTTTTTTTTTTTTTTTTTTTTTTTAGTATTTTCTAAGTGCAGCATTGTGGCCTAAAATGTCTATTTTGGAAGTTCCATAAGTGTTGAGAAGAAAGTGTATTCAGCTGTCGTTGGATGAGATACTATAAATTATGTCTGTTAGGTTCATTTGAATTATAATATTTTTCAAGTCCAAAGAGTCTTTACTGAGTTTATGGATGACAAATCTAATCACGAGAGGTGTTTTGAAATTACCCCATATTAGTGTACCAGGGTCTATCCAGGGCTTCAATTTGATTAGTGTCTTTTATGTAATTAGCTGCAGCCAATGTGGGGCATCAATATTTATTTTTGTTTTATCTTCTTGTTGGATTGTTCCCTTGACCAATATGAATTGACTCTTTGTCTCTTCTGATTAATTTCAGTTTGAGGTCTGCTTTGTCAGATATGAGAGTGGCTACTCCTGTTTGATTTTGGGACCCATTTGCAGGGTATATCAATTTCCTTCCTTTCACTTTCAGCCTGTGGCTGTCTTTGCCTGTAAGGTTCATCTCTTGCTAACAACATACAGTTAAGTCTTGGTTTTTAATTCATTCATCCAGCCTGTCTTTTCATTGAAGAGTTGAGACTATTTATATTCAATGTTATTATAGATATGTTTGTGAATTCCTGCTATTTTGATTTACTCATCATGCTTAATTTGGTCCTGTTTCTCATTTGCTTAGCTACTCTTCAAATGAGATTTGTTCTTTTTTGTGTTCTTAAGTTTGTTTTTGATTTTTTTTTTTCTGTGTGTAGTATTTCTTTAAATGAGTTCTGTAGTGCCAGTTTGGTATTCATGAATTTTTGTAGTTTCTGCCTATCTTGGAAGGATTTTATTTGATCTTCAATTTTGAATGATAGCTTTGCTGAATATAGCAGTCTTGGTTGATAGTTCTTTTCTTTTAGGACTTGGAATACACCATTCCAAGCTCTCCTGCCTTGTAGAGTTTGTGCTAAGAAATCTGAGGTTACTCTGATTGGCCTGACTCTAAATGTCACCTGTTATTTTTCTCTTGAGGCTTTAAAAAGTCTATAATTATTATTTATGTTAGGCATTTTAATTATAATGTGTTGTGGAGAGGTTCTTTTTTGATGTTGTCTATTTGGTGTTCTGAATGTTTCCTGTATATGGATGTCAATCTCCTTGTGAAGGCTTGGAAATTTTTCTGTTATTATTTCCCTGAAGTTGTTATCCATTCAATTAGGTCACATCTCACAGCCCTGATCAATTCCAGTGATTCTTAAATTTGGTCTCTTTATGTTGTCCCAGAATTCTTGTATATTCTAATCATTATTACTTATTTTTATGTTTCTTTACTCCTATCTGAATGTTCAAGGCTGGCCACTTTTTCTTCCAGGTCTGAGATTCTGTCTTCAGCATGGTCTACACTATTAGAGAGACTTTCAACTCCACATTTTATTTTATTTATTGTGTCTTGCATTTCCAAGATTTCTGTTTCTTTTTTATTATTACTATCTCCTTATTGAATTTCTCTTTCATATTCTGTACAGACAATTCATTTAGTTGTTTTTCTGTGTTCTCTTGGAATTCATTGACCATTTTTACAACGATTCTTCTGAATTCTTTATTTGATATTTCATCCACTTCAACATTTTTAGGGTCATTTGCTAGTAAATTATGACTTTTAGGAGGTGCTGTGTTGGCTTGTTTTTCATATTTCTTGTATTTATGTATTGAATTTTCTGCATCTGTTGGAAGGGATTTCTCTTCCACTTTGTGGTGTAGGACTTTTTAGGGCACAGTCTTCACTTGCCAAAATGTCCTACAATGATCTAGATTGAGACTCTATTGTAAGTGTGGTGTCCACAGCTTTTGTGTTATTTCTCTGTATTGTTATTATAGCAATGAGTGTCTATAGGTGGAACTGGAGGCCCACCCCTAGCTGTTTCTAAATTGGGCCTGGTCATTAGTTTGGGTTTTTGTCTTTTCTATTTTTTGTATTAATATATAATTGAAGATTGAGTGTCATTAATTTGTATGAAAAGCAAGGTGCACTGTCTTTTGGTTAAGTTTAGTTCAGCAGCAGGGTTTCTCTTCTCTTCTCCCCAGTATGAGGTAGGATAGAATAAAAAGTACTGTGGGTTGGAGTTTTTTCTGCACAGACCAGATTTATGCACTGCCAGGGTGGGCTTGCTACACAGTTCAATGATTGGAGCTCCAGTGAGCGGGACTTAGGTCTACTTAGGTCTCAAGGGCTTTGTTGGGTGATGTCTTCTCTGGAGAGGTAAGATCAACATATTCTGAGTACTTGGCAGTTGTGAATCTCTGCTGGGAGTCTGGATCTCAGGAGCCTCCCAAGGGTTCTGCTAGGGGCAGGGAACCAGTTCTTCACCATATCTGCTTCCTACAAACACAGCCATTCCAGGTTTCTCAGACTTAGTCCTTAAGTGTGTTCACACCCAGCTATTCAGATTCTGTACCTGTTTCAGGTGGCCATGTTAGCCACCAGAATCAAAGACAGAAGCGAGTTGTATTCCCTTCAGTCTCCTTTTTTACTTTTATTATTATTATTTTTTTGTACCAGGGATTGAATCCAGGAGAACTCAACTTCTAAGCCACATCCCCAGCTCTTTTTACTTTTAATTTAGACACAGAATGTCAATAAGTTTCTTAGAGCCTTGCGCAGTTGCAGATGCTGGTTTTGAACTTGTGATCCTCCTGCCTAAGCCTCCTTAGCTGCTGAGATTACAGAAGTAGGCCAACATATCCAGCTTTCTCTTGGCTTTTCTGAATCCCATGGGTAAAATCTAAATTACAGTTTTTAAAAAATATTGATTGGGCAGAAATAAAATGACTACAAGAAATAGGGAGGAAACAACTAAAAGCCATGAAGTGGCCTCAGAAATCCTAGCTTTTCAGAGTCCAATTGTGACCCTGGGCAAAGCACTCAAACTCTCTGAATCTTAGTTTTCTCATCTGTAAAAGAGAGGTTGATGAAGATAATTTCCAAGGTCATTTCTACCCCCAAGGTTCTATGAATATTCAAGAGTATACCCAAGAAAAGCTTGAAAGGATGAAAAGCTGGCTCCTCTTAGTTTTAACAACAGGTAGTCCTTATTTCACCTATCAAGGAAGGACTGAATCATCTAACTGAACTGAGGATCTACAACACATTTTCAAAAAGAAATTATAATCCAGCATTGGTCCTTGAATAGTGGTTTTCTAACTCCTCTTTCCTTTAATTTTTTTTTTTAAGCAGTGGCATCCTTTCTCCAAATGAAACATTGCACAAAAGTCCACTTTATGAAACATCATGTATGAGCAATATAAGTGGAATGCTTTTAGTTGTACTGGGCATGGGGTGAAAGTACAGCCCACTCCTCTGGCCCCCTTTAAGGGTTCCTTGTTATACTGTTAGAAAATCACTGCCTTAGAATATGGTTTACATTCCTTCATAGAAACAATAAATATGAGGTCTTTTAAAAATTTTTCAAAGCCAATTTCTTTCTTTTTTTTTTTTTTTTTTCGAGACCAATTTCCTTATATCTGAATAAATCTGTTTTTTGGTGGCACTATTGAAGTGCTTCAGTGAGAAGTACTCCCCAAACATTTGGTGTTATTGCATCCTTTGAAGAAGAAAATTGCCATGAAGAATTCTGAAAATGAGGTGTACTGTAATATTATAGTGAATATATCCTCAGGGACTTGGGGGAAATCATGAGGAACCAATTAAAAATGAAGGTAAAGGAAAAAAGAAATAACTTGAGTAAAATGAAATGGTTCAAATAAGCATTAATTTCACTGTAAACACCTTTCACTGTAGCATTTAAGTGTTCTAAGAACATTAAAAATTATGCTGATCATAAGCAAATAATGTTGCTCTTGTCTTAGATGACCTACTATGAACCCATTCCTGGGAATAACCAAATTCTGTTGGTAGAACAATTATGAAAAACTTTTAAAAACTCCAAATGCTTTGGAAATGTGTCCTGCCACTAAATTATCTTTCCTATTCAGTAATTTTGGCACCAGGGTCACTGTGGTTTGGCATGGGTCATGCTAATGTAAAGTAAAACATGGAGAGAGACTCCAAATGAGGCCACTGAAGTTTGAGAGTAATGACCCACAGCTCAGTCAGCTGAGACCAATGCAAAGAAAAGAGCAGATGCCAAGAGAGACAGAAGACTTTAGATCACCAAACCAGGCCAGAGGCTTCTGAAAGTTTCAAAACAAATACACTTTACTGCTGAAGGATAACTGCAGGAAGACATTAAGAACCATCTGGAACTGAGGGTGGGGAGTCTCAGGTCACAATACTGAATTCCTAAAGAAGAGACATTTGATGCCATCCTGCTCTGAAGAATATAAAATTTTCACTAGGAGCTCTTCCAGCTGTCATTCGTTCATACTTCATTTTATATTTTCTGAGTAAATTAGTTACTCCTAGTTCTTATACCTCTTTGTAAATGAGAAAATGAAAGTATAGACATGGAATAGAGGACATGGAATGGAACCACGTGATGCATATCACTGAATATCTCTGAGAAGAGACCAAAAACCCACTAATAGTGGTCATCATCAGAAAGGGAATTTTGGAACTAAGAAGGGTGGACAGAGACTTACTTCTTCACTCTCCTTTTGTCCATTTTACATTTTATACTATGTCCCCCTTGCTTAAACTTCCAAACATTCAATTACATAAAGCTCTCACAGAACATAAGTAGTTCCAACCCATATCCTTCCTTTCCTCTACAGAGGAGGCCTGAGGAGGCTTGGCAGAGACTGGGTAGCCTGTGGTTACTCAAATCTCAGATATGTGGTAGGGGTGTTAGGAAGATGGCACAAAGTCTCCAATGTGACAATGTGTAGGGAAGGTATGTCAGGAGCTCTGGAAATAGTGGGGATGTTGAGGCAAGTTAAAATCCATAGGTTTTTAAACATTAGGTGAGATACAGCTATGTATGCTAATAAAGTGAATTTTTAGTCACCCATTGGCTATCTATGGTCCAAGCGATTTAGGAAATCAAATTCTACTACATACTAGAAAGAATATGAAATATTTTTAAATAAATATTTTTTATATTTTCCTTTGACCCACAAAACATGAATGAAAAGTAATATATTTTTTAAAAAATGAAGACAAACTAACATCTGAGGTGAGGGAGGGTCAAGAGAAAGTAAAAGTTAAATATAAATCTTTAAGACATAAGACAAAATACAGTTGTCATAGCTGGTCTTTGACTTTGGCTCTAAGCTTCCTGGCAACTATGACAGAGAGAGAATCTTGAACAGTTCCATGTTTTTCACTATTCACAAGGGGATACACATTCCAGTTCTTCAAGGAAAATGGAGCTACTCCTCATGGTAAAAGTCCATGTATATTTGTATAGTATTCTGTACTTGTGCAAAACCTAGCAACCCACAGCATTCACTGTCTAAAGCTGCCCTTTCCCCAAAAATCAAACCTAAAATGGCTTTCTTTTGTAGAACTTCATTCATATAAGGGACCCTGGGAGATTAAGTGGGCAGTATGCTTAATAAATGCAAATGAAGTGATGGGTTTCACCCATCTGTTCTTGCTGTATGAGGCATAACACAGGGTAAAGACCAAGGTGCAGGTAGGATGTCAAGCTAAACAGTGCAAGAACTAATACTTCCTGTTTTCTAGGACATATTTTACCCAGAATAAGATCTACAATATCTGTGGATAGACTCTGTGACTTTTACATGTCTGCACATATACCATTTCTCTCCACTGAACATTTTGATCATATTTACACCTCATGTGATAACCATGGTAACGCAAGGTTATTTTCTCTGAAAGGGCCAGAGGAGCAGGTGCTCTCTGTGGTTGATAAGAGCAGACAAGTAGGCTTCTTTCAGGTAGTAACACAGCAGTGTGGGGGAATCCCTTCTCCACTCTCAGACCTCTGAAATGGAGGGTATGCAGCAAACTAACAAGAGCAAATATAAATAGCTTAAACGGAAGGTTGCTTTTCTGCCAGGGTGGTCATCTTCATTGTCAGCTGGGGAGACATTCATTTCTGTAGAATTGCTGCCCATGTGGAAAAGGACAGTGATGCTGAGAACAGCTCGCCCTCAGAGTGAGCTCAAACCTTGGAAGGCTGTCTGCCTGGTGATGGGGCAATGGTGGGTGGGTGTGAGTGTTACATGACAACAGACTCTGGTGCTTCTAAGTGGCTGTTCTTTTTTCTGAACATTATGGTTAATGTCACACAATGGTGTAGTTTCTTCAGAAGGAATCAGGCCTTTAAATTATGATATGATTAGAGCAGAAGAAACAAATGTCTCACTTTCTCTGCTCCAGCAAATGAGCTGGTAAGAAGATGGAGATTTCTGTCTGCTCTGAGTGAAGTCTCCGTCTACCTGTCATCACGCCATAACTTATCCTGGGCAGATGTGGTCAAGGATGCCTCTCATCATCCTTAGATCATGCCATTACCTTGAACTTCTCTTCATAGTTCTCAAAAGCTTCCATGACCATACACACAGCCTCCATTGAGCGCTCAAGCCGGCCGTCCACCCCATTGAAGCGATACATGCTGCCAGACACATCTACCACCAGGCGCAGACGCTTAGGTTTCTGTTGTGGGCTACCCAGCTGAGGGAAGGAATGACAGAAAGAGCTTGTGAATTACAGTGTCATCAATGGCTGTAGTCCTGAGGAGCTCACACAAATCCCAGGGTGCCAGTCATGATGTGGGCAGATCAGCTGCAGGCTCAGCCCTGTATAAGGTTGACTGGGCTGGTGAATTGTATTTCAGTAAATGGAATTGCATATGGTAGTTAGGACCATATGAAAAAGATTTTCCTTTGGAATAGAGAGCTTGCAAGGCCCAATCTAGTCTAGTAAAGTTGCCTTATGAAGACTGGTGCCTTAAAATATCCTGGAAAGACATGAACCCCAGCATGTCATTTTTACTCCATGCCTCAAAGTCAGTAATTCTAGCAAGTGTCTGTTATTTTGGAGGGAAGCCCACATCAATTTTACTTGTACCTGCTATATAGTCACTTGAAAACCATTTCCCACGTAGGCTGCAAGAAATGTTAGATTTTTAAAACAAAGTTATGTGAGCCTTGGTCTGGCAAAGAACCTAAGGAAAATATTCTTTAAAGGTCTTTCATATTTAGTAAGTTTTCAAATTTCCTTGAAGTTAGTGAACTACCGCTCTTTAAAATTTTCTTGGCATTTTAAAGTATGAAAGTAGAATTAAGCTGATGTCTAGAAGGAACTATTAATTAAATGTGAAACTTAAGAGATTCAGTTTGATTTTGGACCCCTACCTGCCAATGTAGAGAATTTTTAAAAAGCTTATTTGTCAGTTTTACTAAAAATAATAAGAAAAATTCCAGATTATTTTGTTATTATAAACTTTCCAACATGCATGAACACTAATGGCAGAACCAATAATTTAAAAAAATGTGGTGGGTATTAGAGGATAATGATTTGGAGCTAATTCTTTAAAACTTTGAGTCTGTCCAAATGAGCAATACTGCCACACATGTTTTCACGACTACTCACAAATTCAGATGTATCCAAACATTTTTTTTTTTTTTTTTTTTTTACCACAGTGGGTCAGTAAAGAACATAGTTGTTGACTCATCCTAATGACACAGAAATAAAAATTCCCCAAACTACCACTGGATCCTGTCTGAGAAAACACTTAAGTCGACTGACTTTCCCCGCCCTCTCCAGGCACTCTCAGTGGGAACTTGGCAATTCTATTATTTAGGGTCATAGGAAAGCAAGACACTCAAAATTTCACTCTGTTGCTTTTATATGGCAAAATTTTCAAAACTATGGCTAACTAGAACTTTATTTAACACAATTAGAGTTAAGGGAGAATTCCTTATTTCCTAAAATTTTCTTAAATCACATGATGGACACAGACCTTTAAAGGTACAGAAGAGTAGAAACCCACCAAGATGGCTCTCTTGCTATTGCTTGAGGAATACTCTAGGATTCAGAGACAATAGGGGTCCTCAGTTTGCCTTCCAGGGCACCTGCTCTGTGTCCAAGGAGTGGGTCTCTTTTGGCTACTGGCTACCAGAGGGTTCTGTCAATGGAAGGCAATGGCAGATCTGAATGAGATGCTCGGGTGTCCGTTCCTTCAGCTTTTTCTCTTCTGTTGCCCAAAGATGAGCTCTACCTACTGAAGGTCACAACTCCATGAAGTTCCTTCTCCAGGTTCCCAGACAGCTCTCCTCCTCTGTTAGACCTCAGAGCAGAGTTAGATCCCTGCTGTGTCAGCCTGGGTTACCAAGTGAATCTTTTGGCTTTCCTAAATCCACCCCTATCTTTGTAAATACTCTCTGTATTTATTGCTACTTAAATTACCCAGTCTGAGTGTGCCTTGTGTTTCTTGCTGAGAACTTAACATGTACAATAAATAGTATAATATTTATGTTTTGTTATTTTTTATGGTATATGATTTCCTTAGTTGCCACATTCAAGGTTTATGATATTTTGACACAACTCAAGAAAGTGGGTTACTAGAAATAGGCCAAACTATGCAAATCTGAAGTTACTATTCCTCCAATACTTACTTGTGGCTCCAGCTCACCCCGACGTTTGTAGATGGCTTTTTCTCCAGTCAGCCCATCAATGATCTTGGCATCATCTAGTTCCCCAGTAGCTTGGTGTCTTAGCCACTGCCTTTCTTTACCTTTAGCCTGGGACACACAAACACATACACATAAATCTTTAATTAGTTGTGCAGGGTCTTTGACACATTTTCTGCATGAATAACAGGAAAAACACCAGGGAACTTTTCAATATGTGATGGTTCTGCACGAATACAATTGCAGAAGTGGACTGGTTCCTGCTCTGCTAACAAAGAAATGCCATTTATGTGAATTTTGTCAGTTTTAATTGTTTTAACACATGGAACACTTGAAGGGCATATGAACACGAAGACAGTATGAAAATGAATCCCTGGAGAAAGTTCAATATCTGGAAAGGTAATGGTGATGCATTTCCTATGGATTTTCTGTCTCTTTGTGCTTCTAGAACATTTATTAGATATCAAAATAATCAGCTTAAACTTGTTAATATTGTCAGGAAGCCCAGAAAAAAAATGTGATCTTCAGAAGTCTCCCTTTGGGAAAGAAATTTGCTACTCAAGTTCTCCATGTCTTAGCGTGCAAATGGAAACAGCTGGAAACAATAGTATGTGAACATTTTGTACCCCACACGTCTCTGATATTCCATATTCTGAAATTTTTTGAATTCTTTTTCTAAGGTATTTTCACATATTTTGCCAACACTCTTTCAACTAGATCAGGTGGACTTAGAGGATAGTTAAATGATAAAGAACTATAATATCCCATTAAAGGCATATGTTTATTACAGCCCATGACTATATTTACCATAAGAAGAAAGAAGAATAGTTAAAATATTTTTATGCATATAAACAAGATTATAGGACATATTTCATTTATAGAAACACCAAAATATGAGAGGAAAGGTAATTATAGTTAGAATTTCAGTATTTTATATTTCCTCTATGGTAAGATGATGGGGTTTAAACTTATTTAATTACAATCTGCATATAAAAAAAACATAAAAATTACTTAATGTGTAGCCTTTGCAACAGTGAAATTATCACTGGTTAAGAAAACCATGTAACGGCTAGGAGGATTGGGAAGGAAGTGTTCAGGGTCATTGCCTTGTCAAGATATTTATGAAACTTAGAAAGCAATGTTTAATGATTAACAGTGGCACATTTGTTACCAAACATGTTGTAATTTTATTCTGATACTAATCCCATATTGCTCTTAATCCCAGCTCAAGAATTCAACTTCCATGCCACTTTGATGGCAGTTGACCACTGCAACCATGTTCTTTTTTACTTTGTTAACTGTTTATTTTTCCATTTGACAACTCTGTGGGAGTCTGTCTTCATTTATGAGAGGCATAAAAAGCCTGAGCTCTGCAGCTTGGTACCTCCAAAGAGTCACAGAATGTTAGCATTGAAAGGTACCTAAATAATGGTCATCTACAATGGTGTTCCTAAGCATAAATTATCCTGGAAGTCTGAGGGATTATCCACTCCTGATTCCAGGAATGACAAGAAAGAGGAGAGGGCTAGGGATATAGCTCAGTTGGTAGAGTGCTTGCCTCACAATCACAAGGCCCTGGGTTCAAATCCCCAGCACCACAAAAAAAAAAAAAAAAAAAAAAAAAAAAAAAAAAAAGAAAGAGGAGATAGGAATTAAGTCCCAATTTTTGGTATGGGGAGGGAGTCTGAGAAGGATGGCACTGTGTGATTAAGTTTGTCTGTCCGATTACTGAAATAGTGGAAAGGATTCTAGAAGCCTGTGCTTATGTATTCCTCCTGCCACATGTAACTCTGTGTCAAGTTTTACATGACAGCTGCTTTGCTCTAATTATGCCCCCTTTCCATGTGAGATCATGGGGTTGTTGTCAAGGATATGCATCTGGGAAAGACACATTTCCAAGATATACTTGATACAGTGGTTCTAGGAACTGCCCACCAAAATTAAAATCTTATGCTGGTGACCTAGGAGTTTCCCTTTCTTTACGTCATGTTTGCATTAATACATCTGCATTCAAATATGATAATTTTAATAAAGGATTAGTATCCAAAAACTTCTTAAAACTCAACAGTAAAGATGAAGATTAAAAAATGGGCAAAAACTTGAGAAAGCACTTCATTCAAACAGGTACACTGACCAGCCATGGTGGTGCATGCCTGTAATCCCAGCGGCTTGGGAGCTGAAATAAGAGATACCTGAGTTCAAAGTCAGCCTCAACAATTTTGCGAGGCCCTAAGCAACTTAATGAGACCCTGTCTTAAATAAAAAATATTTAAAAAGGGTTGGGGATGTGGCTCAGGCTAATTGCCCCTGGGTTCATTCCCATTACCCAAAAAACAAAAACAACAAAAACAGGTTGATGGCAAATGTGTATATGAAAAGATCTTAAACATCATATGTTATTAGGGAACTGCAAATTAAAACAAGTATGAGACATCATTCCAAACCTATTAGAATAAACAGAACCCCAAACTCTGACAACACCAAATGTTAAGTATGTGGAGCCACAGGAACTCTCACCGTGCATGGGAATGTAAGATGGTGCTGCTACATGGGAAGACAGTTCTGCAGCTTCTTACAAAACTAAACATACTCATACCACACATCCACCAATTGCATGCCTTAGTGTTTACACAAATGAGTTGAAAACTTATGTCTACATAAAAATCTGCCCATGATATTTATGGCAATTTTATGCATAACTGCCAAAATTTGGAAGCAATTATGTCTTTCAACACATGAATGGATAAATTAAACTGTTGGTACATCCAGATAATACTATTCAGTCCTAAAAAAATCTCTCAAATATATTTATATAAATCCTACTGTAATAAGGTGATCTGAAATAGTTTGTTATTTTAGATATTCTTGCATATGAATAACCTACTACGGGATTTATCATTTGTCACAGAAGTTTTTATTAATTTTCTTTAGTACATTTGTGAGAAAGAAATTCTGTTGGTTAGCTCTAGTCCTTAGTTTTCAAGGTTAATTTATTATGAAGTAGTTCTTCAAGACCCAAAGCAAACAAATGTTAACTCCTCGTGTGAGGTTTGTGAAGTCCTGACTTGGTGATTTCAGTTCCTGACCAGCATGAGTCCAGAAGTTGCAGTAAGAGATTCATAACACAAATAGGGAGTTACAGGTGACATGGATCTGGGATGCTGAGGAAAGTGGCAGAGTGATGAAGAGAAACAGAACGATCACCCAGTGGAGTTTATGTAATAGTTCAACAGCACTGTGGAATTCTTTTGGTATTCATGCTAATAATGCTTTATAAAAATGACAGAGGGGTTCCTGTTTAGGGCACATGTTCCTATTACTGTCCTTGGTAAAGGGGTTACTGAATTTAAAATATTTTCCTCTTAGAATATTATAGTTTTGAAGTGCAAGTGAAAGTGAGGGATATGCTTTTTCCAATAAATCTGATACCTATTCTTGTTCCTCCCTCCCCTCCTCCCTCCCTCCCTCCCTTCCTACCTTCCTTCCTTCCTTCTTTCCTTTCTGGGAACTCTTGGTTAGCTAGAAAGTGAACACGCACACACGTGCACGTGCGCACACACACACACACACACACACACACACACACACACACACATTTGTAGCATGGAGGACATTAGAATGAATAAAATTGACCAAAACCAATTATCTTGTGGTCTGTGATACTGTCTTATGATTTCAGCATTGAAAACATTCTGATTAATCTGAAGTTTTTACCTATTTGGGATGTGGTTAAGCAAAACTTATTCCATCTATAAACTCTACAATTATGACAGTTTTCTATTACTTCTTCAGAAGAGAAAGTAGAAGTATTATGTAGACTAAAGCATGGAGAAGATCATAACTATTTGTTGGGTGAATAAGTAATGGTAAATGAATGAGGATAACTGGGAATACCCATTATTTTAACTTATCCCCCACGTTTAACCAACTATCTGAACAAAAATATCTGCTATATTAAGAAACTTGTTTTTACAATACTCATTAAATAACAAATTACTGATTGGTGGAAATAAATTTTACTTTCTGGTTCTAAATATTTTGACATAACAGTTTAAAATATCTAACTAAATATCTGTTGCATTCCAAATAGTGAAAAAATATTGCAAAGGAGAGAAAATATGTATCTTCCTATTGCAAGGAATTCCTTTTTTTTCTTAAAGTAGTACCTCATTGTAATGGAAAATGGGGATTCATGTATTAACAGAAGAATTTGTATACTTAGACACAAATGTGGTTCTAAATAATTACTTGGATGACAGATTACTGTCATTTTACATTCAGTTTTATGAAGAAAAACAACTTCTGTTCTTCAAGAACTACATATGTTGTACCTCAAAGGATCAGGGAATCACACATATGACATCTTAAACTTAACAAGTTCAAAACCCCAAATTCAACCTCAGCAAAAGGCAACCCACTATTTCAGTTGTTCAACCCACATACCTAGGCAACACCTTGATTCCTGTCTCACCCACCCAATCCACTGGTAAATCCTCTCACTTTCTGGCAGTATCCGACCCTCTCTGCCATTTGCACATCCATCCTTCATGTGGCAGCATTAATACCCAACTGGACCACCACACAGACTCCCTCTGGCCTCCCTACTCCCCCCTTTGCCCTCTTGCAGACCCCCTCCTCTCATAGAAATCAGAGGAATTTTATATAACATAGAATTTGCAAGAAATTGCAGCAAGAAAAACTGCTGGCATGATTGTACCTTAAAAAGTCAGATTAAATTAATACTTCTATAATCATTTTAAAGAATGAAAAAATTTACTTTTTCCATATGTAACATGAAGTATCACATTTTTTACTTCTAATCTTCCTCTATACTAACTTAATTAACCAAAACCAAGAGAATTAACCAAAAGTATTTATTTTATTTAAATCTTAAAATAACATAAGACTTTAGGCCCTGTTTATTTTCCTGGTTCTTCATATTGTATAGTTTTAGCAAGAATGAGTCTTGAGCACGGAGTGAGCTGGTGGGTGAGTCAGGCCACCTGCACCTCAGAGGTAGCAGGTGGGCAGCCAACCTGCCCAGCCACCAGGCCAAAGACAGAGGCCATTACTGAGCGACCCTGTCTGACCCCTGCACCCAGGACGGCGCCATCACTGTTCGGTCGCAGTCTCGGAGCGAGCTGGCAGGTGAGTCAGGCTGCCTGCATCTCGGAGGTAGCAGGCAGGTACCCAACCCACCTGCCTTGCGGAGCTAGGTGGCGGGCAGCCAACCCGCCCAACCACCAGGCCGAAGACAGATACCATCACTGAGTGACCCCGCCTGACCACCATGCCGAGGTCTGTTGCCATCGTGGAGCAAGCCGGAAGACAAGCCAGCCATCCTGCATTGTGGAGCTAGCCAGAGGCTTCTTTATAGGTTGGTGCAGGCATTTTGAATTATTCCTGAGGGTGTGGCCATCATCATTGGAAGGGCAGCTCCCTTCCTGAGACACCTACAGGAGGCTAGAGGACCTTTGACAAGACCAAGGAGTCAAGAAGAGGAGGTATTGAGAGACTTGGGACAAACTCAGAGGCACTGGGTGAATCTCTCCCACTGGTCAGGCTCCCCAAATGGGGCAGTAGTCCCGAAACACAGGGAACTTCGTGGAGTAGAGTGGCCCAGTGAGACTCCCCTGCTGGAGCCGAGTACCCAGTCAACCAGAAGCATTGCAGAGGAGGGCCACACAGCAAGGGGCTTCAAATCAGAGTGAGGGTCCAAGTCCCAGGCAGTAGCTCCAGTCCCCAGGGAACATAGCAGAGGAGGGCCGCTCAGCAAGGGAATCCCTCACAGGGTCAGGTTCCCCAGCCCAGGCGGTAGGTCAGGACCCCTGGGAACATTGCAGAGGAGGGCTGCCCAGTACAGGTGGTAGTTCTGGACTGAAGGGAACTTCTTGGAGGAGAGCTGCCAGCGAAACTTCCCCACTGGGTAAGTCTTCCCCACTGGGCGAGGTTTTCCCACCAGGGCAATAGAACCAGAGACACAGACCCAGATCAGACATGCCCCAGTCTGCAATCTAGGCCCCCTCTGACTGACCATCAGTCAACAAGTGGAGGTGTCTCTACCTACTGACAGGGAATATACCCCGCCTGAAGGCCACCATCCCTAAAGGGGCAGCATCCTAGTGGAGCACCGCATTATCAAGTTCCTCCAAGACTTCAGGCTACTGAAGGCTAAGAGGTGAGTTGTTGGAAATCTACAGAAACAATATTAGTCAATAGAGGAAATATGCAATATCCCAGAGTTTCATTACTAGAGGGGTAGATACCTGAACAATATGAGAAAACAAGGGAAGAAAATGTCCCAAACAAACCTAGATGGTATAGCAATAAAATCCAATGACAGCATGGCAGAAGAAATGTCAGAAAGGGAGTTCAGAATGTACATAATTAAAAAGGATCAGGGAAGCAAACGAGGAGATGAAAGAGCAAATGCAGGCATTGAATGATGAAATGAAAGAGCAAATGCAGGCATTAAATAATTGCACCAATCGATAGTTAAAAGACCAAATAAAGGAAGCAAAATATCATTTCAATAAAGAGTTAGAGACACTGAAATAAAACCAAACAGAAATCCTTGAAATGAAGGAAACAATAAAACAAATTAAAAACTCCATAGAAAGCATAACCAAAAGGATAGAACACCTGGAAGACAGAACCTCAGACATTGAAGACAAAATATTTAATCTTGAAAACAAAGTTGACCAAACAGAGAAGATGGTAATAAATCATGAACAGAATCTCCAAGAATTATGGGATATCATGAAAAGGCCAAATTTAAGAATTATTGGGAAAGAGGAAGGCTTTGAGAATCAAACCAAAGGAATGAATAATCTATTCAATGAAATAATATCAGAAAATTTCCCAAATCTGAAGAATGAAATGTAAAATCAAGTCCAAGAGGCTTATAGAACTCCAAATACACAAAATTACAACAGACCCACACCAAGGCACATTATAATGAAAATACCTAACATACAAAATAAAGACAGAATTCTAAAGGCTGCAAGAGAAAAGAATCAAATTACATTCAGGGAGAAACCAATACGGATATCAGCAGATTTTTCAATCCAGACCCTAAAAGCTAGAAGGGCCTGGAGCAACATTTTTCAAGCTCTGAAAGAAAACGGATGCCAACCAAGAATCTTATACCCAGCAAAACTTACTTTCTGATTTGACAATGAAATAAAATCCTTCCATGATAAACAAAAGCTAAAAGAATTTACAAAAAGAAAGCCAGCATTACAGAACATTCTCAGCAAAATATTCCATGAGAAAGAGATGAAAAACAATGATGTAAATCAGCAAAGGGAGGAAGTACCCTAAAGGAACAGCCAAATAAAGGAGAAACCAAGTCTTGTCAAAAAAAAAAAAAAAAAACAAAAAAAAAAAACCCCAAATGACCAGGAATACAAATCATATCTCAATAATAACCCTGAATGTTAATGGCCTGAACTCATCAATCAAAAGACACAGACTGGCAGATTGGATTAAAAAGAAAGATCCAACAATTTGCTGCCTGCAAGAGACTCATCTCATAGAAAGAGATACCCACAGACTAAAGGTAAAAAGATTGGAAAAAAATACCATGCACATGGACACAGCAAAAAAGCTGGAGTATCCATCCTCATTTCAGATAATGTGGACTTCAAGCCAAAGTTAGTCAGAAGGGATAAAGAAGGACATTTCATACTGCTTAAGGGAAGCATAAATCAGCAAGACATAACCATCATAAATATCTATGCCCCAAATAGTGGCTCGTCCATATACGTCAAACAAATCCTTCTCATTTCCAAAAATCAAATAGACCACAACAAATTAATACCAGGTGATTTTAACACACCTCTCTCACCACTGGACAGATGCTCCAAACAAAAATTGAACAAAGAAATCATAGATCTCAATAACACAATCAATAATTTAGACTTAATGGACATTTATAGAATATACCATCCAACAAAGAGCGAATATACCTTCATCTCAGCAGCACATGGATCCTTCTGTAAAACAGACCATATTTTATGCCACAAAGCTAATGTTAGCAAGTATAAGAAGATAGAGACATTACCTTCTATTTTATCAGACTATAATGGATTGAAATTAGAAATAAATGAAAGAGTAAAAAACAGAAACTTCTCCAATACCTGGAGATTAAATAATATGCTATTGTATGATGAATGGATAACAGAAGACATCAGGAAGGAAATTAAAAAATTCTTAGAGGTAAATGAGAACAAAGAAACATCATATCAAAATCTCTGGGACACTATGAAAGCAGTACTTAGAGGAAAATTTATTTCATGGAGCGCATTTAATAAACGAAGAAAAAAATCAACAAATAAATGACCTAATACTACAGCTCAAAGCCCTAGATAAAGAACAGAGCAACACCAAAAGTAGTAGAAGACAGGAAATAGTTAAAATCAGAGCTGAAATGAACAAAATTGAAACAAAAGAAACAATAGAAAAAAATGACAAAATAAATAGTTGGTTCTTTGAAAAAATAAACAAAATTGATAAACCCTTAGCCACACTAACAAAGAGAAAGGGAGAGAAAACCCAAATTACTAAAATTTGGAATGACCAAGGAAATATCACAGCAGACACGATTGAAATACAAAACATAATTAGAAGCTATTTTGAAAATCTATATTCCAACAAAATAGAAAATCTCGAAGACATCAACAAGTTTCTAGAGACACATGAATTACCTAAACTGAACCAGGAGGACACACACAATTTAAATAGATCAATTTCAAGTAATGAAATAGAAGAAGTCATCAAAAGCCTACCAACAAAGAAAGGTCCAGGACCAGATGGGTTCTCAGCTGTGTTCTATAAAACCTTTAAAGAAGAGCTCATTCCAGTATTCCTCAAAGTATTCCATGAAATAGAAGATGAGGGAACCCTCCTAAACTCATTCTATGAAGCCAATATCACCTTGATACCTAAACCAGACAGAGACAGATTGAAGAAAGAAAATTTCAGACCAATATCCTTAATGAACATTGATGCAAAAATTCTCAACAAAATTTTAGCAAATCACATACAAAAATATGTTAAAAAGATAGTGCACCATGATCAAGTGGGTTTTATCCCATGGATGCAAGGTTGGTTCAACATATGGAAATCAATAAATGTAATTCACCATATCAACAGACTTAAAGGCAAAAATCACATGATTATTTTGATAGATGCAGAAAACTATTTGATAAAACACAGCATCCCTTCATTCTCAAAACCCTAGAAAAAAATAGGGATAGTGGGAACATTCCTTAACATTGTAAAGCCATCTATGCTAAGCCCATGGCCAATATCATTCTAAATGGTGAAAAACTGAAAGCATTCCCCTTAAAAACTAGAACAAGGCAGGGATGCCCTCTTTCACCACTTCTATTCAGTATCATCCTTGAAACTCTAGCCAGAGCAATTAGAGAGACCAAGGAAATTAAAGGGATACAAATAGGAAAAGAACTCAAACTATCCCTGTTCACTCTTGACATGATTATATATTTAGAGGAACCAGGAAATTCCACCAGAAAACTTTTAGAACTCATAAGTGAATTCAGTAAAGTAGCAGGTTACAAAATCAATGCTCATAAATCCAATGCATTTTTATACATAAGTGATAAATTTTCAGAAAGAGAGGTTAGGAAATCTATCCCATTCACAATAGCTTCAAAAAAAAAATAAAATACTTGGGAATCAATCTCACAAAAGAGGTGAAAGACCTCTACAATGAGAACTACAGAACACTAAAGAAAGAAATTCAAGAAAACCTTAGAAGATGGAAAGATCTCCCATGTTCCTGGATAGGCATAGGATGTCGAAATGGCCATACTACTAAGAGTGCTATACAGATTCAATACAATTCCAATTAAAATCCCAATGACGTATCTTACCAAAATACAGCAATCATGAAATTCATCTGGAAGAATAAAAAACCCAGAATAGCTAAAGCAATCCTTAGCAGGAAGAGTGAAGCAGGGGGTATCTCAATACCAGAACTTTAACTATACTACAAAGCAATAGTAACAAAAACAGCATGGTATTGGCACCAAAACAGACAGGTGGATCAATGGTACAGAATAGAGGACATGGACACAAACTAAAATAAATACAATTTTCTCATACTAGACAAAGGGGCCAAAAATATGCAATGGAGAAAAGAGAGCCTCTTCAACAAATGGTGCTGGGAAAACTGGAAATCCATATGCAACACAATGAAACTAAACCCATATCTCTCACCCTGCACAAAAATCAACTCACAATGGATCAAAGACCTTGAAACCAGACCAGAGACCCTGCATCTTATAGAAGAAAAAGTAGGTTCAAATCTTCAACTTGTTGGCTTAGGATCAGACTTCCTTAACAGGACTCCCATAGCACAAGAAATAAAAGCAAGAATCAACAACTGGGATAGATTCAAACTAAAAAGCTTTCTCTCAGCAATAGAAACTATCAGCAATGTGAAGAGAGAGCCTACAGAGTGGGAGAAAATCTTTGCCACTCATACTTCAGATAGAACACTAATTTCCAGAATATATAAAGAACTCAAAAAACTCTATACCAAGAATACAAATAACCCAATCAACAAATGGGCTAAGGAAATGAACAGACACTTCACAGAAGAAGATGTACAAGCAATCAACAAACATATGAAAAAATGTTCACCATCTTTAGTAATAAGAGAAATGCAAATCAAAACTACCCTACGATTCCTTCTCAACCCAATTAGAATGGTGATTATCAAGAATACAAGCAACAATAGGTGTTGGCGAGGATGTGGGGAAAAAGGTACACTCATACATTGCTGGTGGGGCTGCAAATTAGTGCAGCTGCTCTGAAAAGCAGTGTGAAGATTCCTTAGAACACTTGGAATGGAACCAGCATTTGACCCAGCTATCCCACTCCTTGGCCTATACCCAAAGGACTTAAAATCAGCATACTACAGAGATACAGCCACATCAATGTTCATAGCTGCTCAATTCACAATAGCCAGATTGTGGAACCAACCTAGATGCCCTTTAGTAGGTGAATGGATAAAGAAACTCAGGTATATCTATATACAATGGAATATTACTGAGCTATAAAGAATAATAAAATTATGGCATTTGCAGGCAAATGGATGAAATTGGAGAATACCATGCTAAGTGAGATATGCCAATCCCAAAAAACCAAGGGACGAATGATCCTGCTGATAAGCGGATGATGACACATAATGGAGGGTGGGAGGGGAGCAAGAATGGAGGAAGGAGGGACTGTATAGAGAGAAAAGAGGTGTGGGAGGGGTGGGGGGGAAGAAAAAAATAACAGAATGAATCAAAAACTATTACCCTAGGTAAATGTACGATTACAAAAATGGTATGCCTCTGCTTCATGCACAGAGAAACAACATGTATCCCATTTGTTTACAATAAAAATGAATTTTAAAAAATTGTATGCATGGGAAAAAAATGAATGATACTTGATATTTATGTTTCCTTTTAAACTTATTTATCACAACTCTTTAGAGTCGATTCTATGTTTAACTGCTTTTAATGCTCATTGCTGATCCTTTTACACAGGTTCCCATGCTTAAGTGATCCTGATTCTTCTCTTAATTGGCTGGAATATTTACACGTTTGTGTATATATGTGTGAGGGCACATAATTCAAAATGATTTTCAGAATGGGTACTTAAGTGACGTATTCGCAGCCTGTGAACATCTGCAAATGCCCTTCTGTCACCTTTGCACTTGTGCTGAGTGTGGAATTCTTGGTCTCAACCTTTCCCTTAAATCCTGCAGACATTGCTCTCCTATCTCCTGGCATTCAGTGTTTCAGGAACTACTAATGTAGGTTGGTTTTTCTTTCCCTGGAAATAGCTTGTTTTCACCTGCTTGTATGTTTATAGGATGTGTTCTTTATTTCTGACATGTTAAAACTGCATGACTCTGTTGTGCGGTGCTTCTCTCTGTTAAATTTTGCCTGGCACTCAGTAATGTTCTTTTGATCAACAGACTTAGGCCGTCGTTCAGCTCAGTACAGTTGGGTTATTACTTTAGTTACTGCTTATGTGTCCTTCTTGGTGAACTCTCCTTGTTCATTCACACGTGTTCACTGTGAGCTTACATACTGTACTGCTTATCAGGATGGCTCTTGGCTATCTACATCAGCTCTTCAATCTCTGATTTTGTTGCTCAGCTTTCTTATGGTTTTTACTTTTTTTATTTCCTCTGTGATCCAGAATAATTTTTCATTCACATTGGTGTTTGGACTTGGATTTTGTTCTACTTTTCATATAAATTAAATTTTGGCATGATGTTTTTAGTTTCCTTATTGCTTTCATTCTTTTAAAGCTATGTATTACTTAACATACTGAGTTTCTTTAAATTATGAGAACACAAAGCAGGTGTTATCCAAACATTTTAAATTTTCTGAAAAAAAATATTTTAGCTGAGCAGCATCTTCTCTGTTTTCTTGAATGCTTCCTACTCTATTTCAGTGCAGCATCTTTTCATGGATCCCATGCTATTTCATTTGTTCTGGGGCTCTTACCTGTGACTGATGAGACAGCTATATGAAACTGTTCAGGAACAGAATGAATGCACTCTCTGTGCTTGCATTCACCTTCCATCTAATTACTATTAGAATTCTCTCTGAGCATTGTAAACTAAACCTATACTCCTAGCTCAAGAACTCCACAGGGAAGGAGTTGGGACTGTGGACAGTCTCAGCTTGAGAACTTCATCTCACATTTCTTATTTTGTTTGGAAGTCACTGAAGTGGGGCCAACTTTCAGCATTTGGCTTATGTTTGATCTGGTCTTCAAGCCAAGTATTGGTTGGGGCTGGCTGGCCCCTTTCCTGGTGTTAGTCCCCTTCCAGTTTTCTGCCTCTTTCAGTCACTGTATCAACCTAGACCTTTCTGCCGTCCCTCCTCCCAGTTCTGCTCCTTGGCTCTGACAAAATGGAGCTGAAGGGATGCACTTCTCCCCAGCTCCAGAGCTCCAGTCAAGGAACGTGAATGAGTTACTCTTGGGACTCGTGCACTTATTGGTGGTAATGCTATTTCTCAGGAAGATTTTGCAGTTCTTTGGTAGGGGTCTCATTGCATTATGTTTGGCACAAATTCTTCAAAGCTTCTCACCTGTCACTAGAAACTTTCCCTAATTCCTACTGTCACATACATGGGGTTTCACCATCTATAGCTTTTTATTATTCTAATAATTTTAATCATCATCTGTCAAAGGCCAGGTTAGATGTCCATGCTCATGTAGCCAATGAATCAGGATTCTATTGTCCTCCTATGGCCAATAAGGCCATGTGTTGAGAGATGAGCTACTGATGTGCTAAGAAAGAGGAACTAACACTTTGCCACCTTTCTCTTGTTTGTTCCATACTTTTGGCATGCTACCCCCTTTATAAAGAACCCAAAAATATAGACACAGATATCCATGCAGACACATAACCTCATCTGGTGGTAACTTTGCTCCTGAAGTACAGGTTCCCATATTAAAAACTTCCAATATCATGTCTGACATTTCTGCATAGGTGTTCTAGTAGTGAGAAAACATACTAATGTCCAAAGTAAGTATGTGCTTTCTTTATAAGCCTTCACTCTTCCTGTTTTCCCTAGGTCTGTCCTCTAGGATTTGAAACCTCTCATCTCCATTCACCCCACAATTAGCCACTCTCTTCTTTCCCAGCCATAACATGATTCTTGAATTTGTCACACCTTTTCCATTTTTACTTCATTTGCTCTCACTTTGAGTTCTTATCACTTCTCTCCTGAACAACTGAAATGATTTTATGATTTGATTTCTGGCTTTCACCTCCCTCTTCTCTGTAACCCTTTCCCTTTTTGACCATGCCGCTTCCCAAGGAAGACAGAACCATGCCACTCCTTTTCTCACGCATCTCCATGGCTCTTCCCTGGCTACAGACATATCAGCCTCAGCAAGAGATATGATATAATCCTTTCAGGATTCCTGTTCTCTCAGCTTTTTCTTCCACTAGTTTCTGTCCCTGAACCCATTACCAAACTCTCAACACTAGTCACTGAAGGCTACTTGCCATTTTCTAAGCAGCCTGGTACTCAAGTCTCTCCCCTACTCAGTCAGAAGTCTCTCCTATTTAGAGTATTGCTTCACCAAATGCTTTCAGTCTTCAAAAATTGTGAGTGTTCAATGATAAAATAAGAAAAGAAAACTTGTATGAAATCTGACAAAGAAATGTTGTTTGTTCCACAAATCTTAGAAATTTGGGGTTTGTGTTTTATATGCCATTTTTAGAACTTTTTCTAGTAATTCATTTCTATTGTATTTTACAAAAGTATTATTTATATTAGAGGGAAAAAAACCTGGCCCTTCCCCACAGAAGGTTTGAGAAGCACTAGCAATGTTGTCTGCCCCCTCCTATCCTTTAAATTCAGTTGCTATTTGGAAGCCAGGCCCATCCATCCTGGTTTCACCTCAGATGACACTTTCTCAATGAGTTCTCCCCGCAGTTGTCCAGCTCAGAAATGACTCACACAATTGTCAGAGCATCTTGTTAATCTTTTTGTGGCATTTACCATGTTACACCTTCTACACACCAGTCTTCTCTAGAAGGATAGTCACTGAAGGCAAAAATAGATATATAACAATTGTCTATTGAATAAAACAGTTTTAAAGATTAAATAGAAAGAATGGGGAAATGCTTACTGTTTTACATATAAGCCAAGTGGATGCTCAAAGGAAAGCCTAAATTCCTGAGCTGCCAACTAACTGCCTGAATTTCAGCCTCCTGTCCTGTTTACATTTCATACTGGGTGTATCCTGCCTGTGGCTGGCTCTCAGCTCACACCTGAGACCACACATTGTTGTGTCTTTGTTGTGCTCACTGCTGTGGCACTGTTCCCATTCTTCTCTGGCTAACACTCACATGTCCTTTAAGACTCAGTTCATGTATCCTTTCCTTCAACATCTATCCCTGATTCCCTTTCCTCTGGGCTTCTGCTCTATTCTATGCATCCCTGTGTCCAGGCACATATATTAAGCTCAAATGATCTGTTTAGGTGTCTGTCCTCCCTGCCCCTCAATAATAGAGCATTCTTGGTATGGGGACAGTATCTTATCAATTTTGGGGCCCTAGTTGCCCTGCACAGGCCTTGCTCCATGGTCACTATTCAAAAACCCCATTTATCTGAACCAAAGTTCTTTGAATCACTAGAATTAAAAAAGGAACACAATTATTGGTTCATGAATTTCTCATTCTGGTGAAAGCAATCAAGACAGGCTAAATTAATTTAGATAAGAATGAAATTACTGATTATAGATTAGAAAAATATTAGAAGACATGATTAAAATCAGTGGATTTGGGAAGGAATATTTTGTTAGGGAGTGCTGCAATCAAAGACTGAGATTCTGATGCAAGTATAATTGAAATACTTATAAACTCCACTATTCTAATGAGAAAATTCTTACTATGGACTCAGAATAGGATAAAGTTTCAATAATCAGGACTCTGATATTACATAGAATCCAGTCAAAAGGACAAAGAAGCTCACTGGTGATAGCTACCTTAATTGAGAAGAATGACACAGGGACATGAAGGAAACCTCAATATGACTGGCATGGCACTTCCTGTTCCTCAAATCTCAACCCAGCCATCTAGAACCAGTGTGTGGGCTGAAACTGGGCTTTGGGAAGTCATCTCAAATGATGCTTCCCTAGTTACTGGCCAGACTGTACTGCTCACCATGGTTACTGGGATTACATAGCAACCTCAAAACAGCTGGAAGATTTTAGTCAACCAGAGCACATAGGAGTAGCAGAAGATGGCAAGAATAGGTCAAACCAAAGCCTTTTTGCTTTGGTCACATTCTGAATTTTCATACTCTGCACAAGGCCCTGTTCATTGCTGGCCAGCAGCAGTGTTTTTAAATAGCTCTTCCTCTTCTTTCTCTCCAAATTGAGGACTAAAAGGCCCATCTGAGAATAATTATTCCCCTGTGAATTAGAATAAAGATTCAATAAGTGAAGCATTTGAAAATGCTGTGTTGGCATTTGTTTAATGATACGAAATGTTTTCTGACTATGTATATGTATCTATGTATGTAAAAAAACATATGCACTTACATATACACATACACATATTTATACACACACATATATACACGTGTACACAAAGTATGCACTTTATGCAGTTATAGAGTTGGAAGATGATAACAGGGAATTTACAAATAATAGGAATCTGAGTTTTGGGCTCAGATGTCTGCTTCACTGACCATATTAAACCAGGAAAAGTTATGCCATATTCTTTTTTTTAAAAACATTTATTTATTTATATGTGGTGCTAAGGATTGAACCCAGGGCCTCATACATGCCAGGCAGGTGGTATACCACTGAGCCACAATCCCAGCCCTATGCCATATTCTTGGTAATGTTTCCTCATGCATAAAGTGGGAGCAAAATATCTATATTTCATAGAATTATGAGAATTCAGATTACCATCTCAGTTCCCATCTATCAAATGTAGAAATAATACATCCAAGGTTACTTATGATTATTATAGAGATTACATAGCATTATGAATGTGAAGTACTTGCCTGGGTATCTGGCTCAAAGTCCAGGCTGATGAGTTAGTACAATGAAAGAAATGATTGAGCTCATCCTTCAGAGAGGATGCCATCTGGCAGGTACTGATGTCAATGTTAATACTCATGACTGCCTTATTATCTGTCATTCGTATTTCATAGAATCCAGGTTGTCTGGCTCCAGAGCTGGCACTATCAGCCACTAGTTGATGATGATGATGATGATGATGATGATACGATATGATGATGATGACAATGACAATAACCATGATGGAGGCTATTTAGATGATGATGAGGCTAACAATGTAAGGGAACTGGCAGGATACCTGGTACATGTGTGCTACCATTATTATGGTGGCATTATTTGCAAAGATTGTATCTTAAAATTTTTGCTATCATTTAAGCTTATTTCCTTCCTTCCTTCCTTCCTTTTTTTCTTTTTCTTTTTCTTTCCAGAGTAGAAAAATATAAAAACTTTCCTGAAACAACTAGTTACTATATATATATATATATTTTTTTTTTTTTTTTGCAGGGGGAGGGATGCTGGAGATTGAACCCAGGGGTGCTTTACCAGAGAGCCACATTCCCAGTCAAGCCCCTCACACAACCTTTAAAAATAATTTTCTATTTGGAGAGAGGGTCTTGCTATGTGGCTTAGGGCCTTGCTAAGTTGCTGAGGCTATCTTGGAACTCACAGTCTTCCTACCTCTGCCTCACAATTTGCTGGGATTATAGGCTTCTGCCACTGCCCCTGTATTAGGATATTTACTAATTGATAACTCTAATCCCCTCAAGCACTTTTAAAAATTATATTTTTTCACATTTTTATTGGTGCACTATAGCTTGTACATCATAATGGGATTTGTTGTTACATATTCATACATGCACACAATATAACAATATAATTTTGCCAATATCACTCCCTAGCACTTCCAACCTCATTCCCTGCCTCCAACTCCTTGGTCAAATCCTCCACTGATCCACTTCTGATTTTCATGAGATCCTCACACCCATTTATCTTTTCCTTTTCCTGTCTAGTTTCCACATATGAGAAAACATTTAACCCTTGACCTTATGAGTTTGACTTATTTCACTTAACATAATTGTCTCTAGTTCCATCCATTTTCCTACAAATGACATAATCTCATTTTTCTTTATGGCTGAATAAAACTCAATTGTGTATAAATACCACATTTTCTTATTCATTCACCCACTGATGGACACATAGGTTGGTTCAATAGTTTGGCTATTGTGAATTGTGCTTCTGTAGACATGGATATGCATACACCATTGTAGTATGACTTTAATTCTTTAGGATAAATACTGAAGAGTGGTATAGTTGGGTCATATGGTGGTTCCATGCCTAGTCTTTTAAGGAATCTCCATAATGATTTCCATTGTAATTGTACTAAATTACAATTACACTGACAGTACAAAAGTGTTCCTTTCTCTACATCATCTCTAGCATTCATTATTATCTGTATTGTTAATGACTACCATTCTGACTGGTGTGAGATGAAATCTCAGTATAGTTTTGATTTGCATTTCCCAAACTGCTAAAGATGTTGAACATTTTTTCACATATTTGTTGGCTATTTATCATTCCTCTTTTGAGAAGTGTATGTTTAATTCATGTGCCCATTTATTAACTGGCTTATTTGATTTTTTTGGTGTCAAGTTTTTGAACTCTTTACATATCTTAGATATTAATCTTCTATCAGAAGAGAAGCTAGCAAACATTTTCTCCTTTTCTGTAGGTTCTCTTCACATTCCTATTTTTTTTTCTTTGCTGTGCACAAGTTTTTAAATTTGATGCTGTCCTACTTATTAACTCTTAGTATTATTTTCTGAGCTTTAGAGGTCCTATTAAGAAAGTCATTGCCTGTGCCTATATGCTGGAGTGTTGACCCTATATTTTCTTTAGAGGAGTTGCAGAATTTTCATCTAATTCCTAGGTCTTTGATCTATAAACAGTTGATTTCCATACAGGGTGAGAGATAAAGGTCTAGTTCCATTCTTCTACCTATGGATAATCAGTTTTCCCAGCACCGTTTGCTAAACAGGTGCCAATGTATGTTTTTGGAACCTTTGTCAAGGATCAGATGAGTGTGGATGTGTAGGTTTCTCTCTGTGTCTTCTATTCTGTACCATTGGTCTATGTGTCTGTTTTTATGCCACTGTCATGCAGTTTTTGTTACTTTAGTTCTATAGCATAATTAGAAGTCAGGTACAATGATGCCTCCAGCATTGCTTTTTTGATTTACAACTACTTTTGCTATTCTGAATCTTTTATTATTCCAAATAAATTCTAGGACTATTTTGTTCTAGATCTGTGAAGAATATCATTGGTCTTTTGATGGGGATTGCAATGAATCTGTATCTTACTTTTGGTAGTATGGCCATTTTAATGATATTCTTTCTATTCATTAACACGGGAGGTATTTATATCTTATGAGGACTTTTCCAATGTTTTACTTGTGAGCAGAATTGTTTTCTTGATTTCTTTCTCAGCAGATTCATTGTTGTTATACAGGAAAGTTATTGATTTTTGTATGTTGATTTTGTAACCTGTTTCTTTGCCAAATTTATTAGTTCTAGCAGTGTTTTGGTGGAGTTCCTTGATTGTCATATATTAAACCATCCTGGCATCTCTGGAATAAAACCAAACTGGTCATAATGTACAATAATATTCTTAGGTTGAACATGATTTAATAATATGTTATTAAGAAGTTTTGCATCTAAGTACATCAGGGATATTGGTCTGTGGTTTTCTTTCCTTGATGTGTCTTTATCTGATTTTGGTATAAGTGTGATACTGGCTTCATAGAATAAATTTGCAAGTGTTTCATCTCTTTCTATTTCATGGAATAATTTGAGGAGTAATGGCATTAGTTCTTCCTTATAAAGGTGTGTTGTAATTCAGTTGAGAATCCATCTGGTCCTGTGCTTTTCTTTGTTGAAAGGCTTTTTATTACTGCTTGTATCTTATTGCAAGTATTTGGTCTGTTTAGGTTTCTATGTCTTCTTGATTCTGTTTTGGCAAATCATATTTGTCTAGAAATGTATCTATTTCTTCTAGGTTTTCCAGCTTATTGCAGTATAAGTTTTAAAAATAGTCCCTAATGATCTCCTGGATTTCTGAGATGTCTGTGATGATTTCTCCTTTTATATCTCTAGTTTTATTAATTTGGGTTTTCTCTCTTCTTGTTTGGGTTAGGTTGGCTAAGGCCTTATCAATCTTGTTTGTCTTTTCAAAGAACCAACTTTTCATTTCACTGATCCTTTGTATTGTTCTTTTTTAAAACTTTTTATTTGTTCTAGTTAGTTATATATGAAAGTAGAATGCATTTTAACATATATATAAATGGGTATAATTTCTTATTCTTCTAGTTTTACATGATGTAGACTTATACCGGTCATGTAATCATATATGCACGAAGGGTAATAATATCCAATTCTTTCTACTATCCTTCCTATCCTTATTCCTCCTCCCCTCCTTTCATTTCCCTCTGTTAATCTAAAGTACTGCTATTCTTCCCTAGTGCCACCCCCTGCCTTATTGTGAAATAGCATCTGCATATCAGAGAAAACATTCAGCCTTTGGTTCTTTGGGATTAGCTTATTTTAGTTAGCATAATATTCTCCATCTCCATCCATTTACCAGTAAATGCCATAATTTCATTCATCTTTACAGATGAGTAATAGTACATTGTGTATATGTAGCACAGTTTATTTATTCATTCATCTATTGAAGGTTCTCTATGTTGTCTCCATAAGCTTAGCTGTTGTGAATTGAACTGCTGTAAACATTGATGTGGCTGTGTCACTGTAGTATGCTGATTTTAAGTCCTTTGGGTATAAACCAAGGAGTGGAATAACTGGGGCAAATGGTGGTTCCACTCCAAGTTTTCTGAAAAATCTCCATACTGCTTTCCAGAGTGGTTGCAGCAATTTTACAGTCCTACCAACAATGTATGAGTACATTTTCCCCCACATTCTCACCGACATTTATTGTTGCTTGTATTCTTGATAATTGTCATTCTGACTAGAGTGAGATGAAATCTCAGTGTAGTTTTTTTTTTTTTTTTTTTTTAGAACAACAACAAGATTTTATTTATTTTTTTACGTTTACATAGGGTAATGATGTTTATTATATTTTTCCCCCTCCCCCCCACCCCTCCCACCCCTCCCACCCCTCCCACCCCTCTTTTCCCTCTACACAGTCCTTCTTTCCTTCATTCTTACTGCTCTCCTTGGCCTAACTCTAAACCTAACCCTAAACCTAATGCTAGCCCGTCCCACCCCCCATTATATGTCCTCATCCGCTTATCAGCGAGATCATTCGTCCTTTAGTTTTTTGAGATTGGCTTATCTCACTTAGCATGATATTCTCCAATTTCGACCATTTGCCTACAAATGCCATAATTTTATCATTCTTCATTGCGGAGTAATATTCCATTGTATAAATATGCCACAGTTTCTTTATCCATTCATCAACTGAAGGGCATCTAGGTTGGTTCCACAATCTGGCTATGGTGAATTGAGCAGCAATGAACATTGATGTGGCTGTACCTCTGAAGTATGCTGATTTTAAGTCCTTTGGGTATAGGCCAAGGAGTGGGATAGCTGGGTCAAATGGTGTTTCCATTCCAAGCTTTCTGAGGAATCTCCACACTGCTTTCCAGAGTGGTTGCACTAATTTGCAACCCCACCAGCAATGTATGAGTGTTCCTTTTTCACCACATCCTCGCCAACACCTATTGTTGCTTGTATTCTTGATAATCGCCATTCTAATTGGGGTGAGATGAAATCTTAGGGTAGTTTTGATTTGCATTTCCCTTATTACTAGGGATGTTGAACATTTTTTCATATATCTGGTGATTACTTGTACATCTTCTTCTGTGAAGTGTCTGTTCATTTCCTTAGCCCATTTGTTGATTGGATTATTTGTATTCTTCGTGTAGAGTTTTTTGAGTTCTATATAGATTCTGGAAATTAGCGCTCTATCTGAGGTATGGTTGGCAAAGATATTCTCCCACTCTGTAGGCTCTCTCTTCACATTTCTGATAGTTTCCTTTGCTGAGAGAAAGCTTTTTAGTTTGAATCTATCCCAGTTGTTTATTCTTGCTTTTATTTCTTGTGCTATGGGAGTCCTGTTAAGGAAATCTGATCCTGAGCCAACAAGTTGAAGATTTGGACCTACTTTTTCTTCTATAAGATGCAGGGTCTCTGGTCTGATTCCGAGGTCCTTGATCCATTTTGAGTTGAGTTTTGTGTAGGGTGAGAGATAGGGGTTTAGTTTCATTCTATTGCATATAGTTTTCCAGTTTTCCCAGCACCATTTGTTGAAGAGGCTATCTTTTCTCCATTGCATATTGTTGGAACCTTTGTCTAGTATGAGAAAATTGTATTTATTTGGGTTTGTGTCCATGTCCTCTATTCTGTACCATTGATCTACCTGTCTATTTTGGTACCAATACCATGCCGTTTTTGTTACTATTGCTTTATAGTAGAGTTGAAGATCTGGTATTGCAATACCCCCTGCTTCGCTCTTGCTACTGAGGATTGCTTTAGCTATTCTAGGTTTTTTATTCTTCCAGATGAATTTCATAATTGCTTGCTCTATTTCTGCGAGGTACATCATTGGGATTTTAATTGGAATTGCATTGAATCTGTATAGAACTTTAGGTAGTATAGCCATTTTGACGATATTAATTCTGCCTATCCAGGAACATGGGAGATCTTTCCATCTTCTAAGGTTTTCTTGAATTTCTTTCTTTAGTGTTATGTAGTTCTCATTGTAGAGGTCTTTCACCTCTTTTGTGAGATTGATTCCCAAGTATTTTATTTTTTTCGATGCTATTGTGAATGGGGTAGTTTTCCTAATTTCTCTTTCTGAAGATTCATCACTTATGTATAAAAATGCATTGGATTTATGAGCATTGATCTTGTAACCTGCTACTTTACTGAATTCACTTATGAGATCTAAAAGTTTTCTGGTGGAATTTCCAGGTTCCTCTAAATATATAATCATGTCATCAGCGAACAGGGATAGTTTGAGTTCTTCTTTTCCTATTCGTATCCCTTTAATTTCTTTGGTTTGTCTGATTGCTCTGGCTAGAGTCTCAAGGACGATGTTGAATAGAAGCGGTGAAAGAGGGCATCCCTGCCTTGTTCCAGTTTTTAGGGGGAACGCTTTCAGTTTTTCACCATTTAGAATGATATTAGCCATGGGCTTAGCGTAGATGGCCTTTATAATGTTTAGGAATGTTCCCATTACCCCAATTTTTTCTAGTGTTTTGAGCATGAAGGGATGCTGTATTTTATCAAATGCTTTTTCTGCATCTATTGAAATAATCATGTGATTCTTAACTTTAAGTCTGTTGATATGGTGAATGACATTTATTGATTTCCGAATGTTGAACCAACCTTGCATCCCTGGGATAAAACCCACTTGATCGTGGTGCACTATCTTTTTAATATATATTTGTATGCGATTTGCTAAAATTTTGTTGAGAATTTTTGCATCGATGTTCATTAAGGATATTGGTCTGAAATTTTCTTTCCTTGATGTGTCTCTGTCTGGTTTAGGTATCAGGGTGATATTGGCTTCATAGAACGAGTTTGGGAGGGTTCCCTCCTCTTCTATTTCATGGAATAGTTTGAGGAGTATTGGAATGAGCTCTTCTTTAAAGGTTTTGTAGAACTCGGCTGAGAACCCATCTGGTCCTGGACTTTTCTTTGTTGGTAGGCTTTTGATGACCTCTTCTATTTCATTGCTTGAAATTGGTTTATTTAAGTTGTGTATGTCCTCCTCGTTCAGTTTAGGTAGTTCATATGTCTCTAGATATTTGTTGATGTCTTCAAGGTTTTCTGTTTTGTTGGAGTATAGATTTTCGAAATAGCTTCTAATTATGTTTTGTATTTCACTCGTGTCTGTTGTGATGTTTCCTTGTTCATTCCGAATTTTAGTAATTTGAGTTTTCTCCCTCTTTCTCTTTGTTAGTGTGGCTAAGGGTTTATCAATTTTATTTATTTTTTCAAAGAACCAACTATTTATTTTATTAATTTTTCCGATTGTTTCTTTTGTTTCGATTTCGTTGATTTCGGCTCTGATTTTAACTATTTCCTGTCTTCTACTACTTTTGGTATTGGTCTGCTCTTCTTTTTCTAGTGCTTTGAGCTGTAGTGTTAACTCGTTTATTTGTTGATTTCTACTTCTTTTTTTGAATGCACCCCATGAAATAAATCTTCCTCTAAGTACTGCTTTCATAGTGTCCCAGAGATTTTGATATGATGTGTCTTTGTTCTCGTTTACTTCTAAGAATTTTTTTATTTCCCTCCTGATGTCTTCTGTTATCCATTCATCATATAATAGTGTATTATTTAGTCTCCAGGTATTGGAGAAGTTTCTGTTTTTTATTCTGTCATTTATTTCTAATTTCAATCCATTATGATCTGATAGAGTACAAGGTAGTATCTCTATCTTCTTGTATTTACTAACAGTAGCTTTGTGGCATAAAATATGGTCTATTTTAGAGAAGGATCCATGTGCTGCTGAGAAGAAAGTGTATTCATTCTTTGTTGGATGGTATATTCTATATATGTCCGTTAAGTCTAAATTGCTGATTGTGTTGTTGAGATCTATAGTTTCTTTATTCAATTTTTGTTTGGACGATCTATCCAGTGGTGAGAGAGGTGTGTTAAAATCGCCTAGTATTATTGTGTTGTGGTCTATTTGATTTCTGGAATTGAGAAGGATTTGTTTGACGTACGTGGATGAGCCAATGTTCGGGGCATAGATATTTATGATTGTTATGTCTTGCTGATTTATGCTTCCCTTAAGCAGCATGTAATGTCCTTCTTTATCCCTTCTGACTAGTTTTGGTTTGAAGTCCACATTATCTGAGATGAGGATGGATACTCCAGCTTTTTTGCTGTGTCCGTGTGCATGGTATGTTTGTCCCCATCCTTTCACCTTTAGTCTATGGGTGTCTCTTTCTATGAGATGAGTCTCTTGCAGGCAGCATATTGTTGGATTTTTCTTTTTAATCCAATCTGCCAGTCTGTGTCTTTTGATTGATGAATTCAGGCCATTAACATTCAGGGTTATTATTGTGATATGATTTGTATTCCCAGTCAATTGACTCATATTTGTTTTTGACATGATTCGGTTTCTCCTTTATTTGGCTATTCCTTTAGGCTAGCGCCTCCTGTTGCTGATTTGCATCGTTGTTTTTCATCTCTTCCTCATGGAATATTTTGCTGAGAATGTTCTGTAATGCTGGCTTTCTTTTTGTAAATTCCTTTAGCTTTTGTTTATCATGGAAGGATCTTATTTCATCGTCAAATTTGAAGGTAAGTTTTGCTGGGTATAAGATTCTTGGTTGGCATCCATTTTCTTTCAGGGCTTGGTATATGTTGTTCCAGGCCCTTCTAGCTTTTAGGGTCTGGATTGAAAAATCTGCTGATATTCTTATTGGTTTCCCTCTGAATGTAATTTGATTCTTTTCTCTCGCGGCCTTTAAAATTCTGTCTTTATTTTGTATGTTAGGTATTTTCATAATAATGTGCCTTGGTGTGGGTCTGTTGTAATTTTGTATGTTTGGAGTTCTATAAGCCTCTTGTACTTGGTTTTCCATTTCGTTCTTCAGATTTGGGAAATTTTCTGTTATTATTTCATTGAATAGATTGTTCATTCCTTTGGTTTGTTTCTCTAAGCCTTCCTCAATCCCAATAATTCTCAAATTTGGCCTTTTCATGATATCCCATAGTTCTTGGAGATTCTGTTCATGATTTCTTACCATCTTCTCTGTTTGTTCAACTTTGTTTTCAAGGTTAAATATTTTGTCTTCAATGTCTGAGGTTCTGTCTTCCAGGTGTTCTATCCTATTGGTTATGCTTTCTATGGAGTTTTTAACTTGGTTTATTGTTTCCTTCATTTCAAGGATTTCAGTTTGGTTTTTTTTCAGTATCTCTAACTCTTTATTGAAATGATCTCTTGCTTCCCGTATTTGGTCTTTTAACTGTTGATTGGTGCGATCATTTAATGCCTGCATTTGCTCTTTCATCTCCTCCTTCAATGCCTGCATTTGCTCTTTCATCTCCTCATTAGCTTCCCTGATCGTTTTAATTACGTACATTCTGAACTCCCTTTCTGACATTTCTTCTGCTGTGCTGTCATTGGGTTTTATTGATGTAGTATCTAGGTTTGTTTGGGACATTTTCTTCCCTTGTTTTCTCATAATGGTCAGTTGTCAGTGGGACCCTGAGATATTGCAATTTTCCACTATTGGTTTATAGTGTCCCAGTAGATTTCCAGTGTATCACCTCCCAGCCTTCAGTAGCCTGATGTCTTGGAGGAATCTGATAAAGCAGCTCATTCGAAGAATACTGCCCCTAGCCCCCTACTGGTTCCACGTTTTGGAACTGGCTCTGTGCGGAAATGCTCTCACTGTGGGCCTGCACCGTGCAGCTGGCCGTGTGGGAAGAGCCCACTGCCGGAGTGTGGAAGACTACCTTGGGAAGACTCAAGCTGCCCTGCCCGGCTCTGCTAAGCCACCTCTATCTGGGCCTGCCACCCGGGCTAAGCTTTACCCAGTGGGCAGACTCACCCGTGGCTCCACTTCAGTCCGAGTCTCTCAATGCCTCCCCTTCTTAACTCCTGGGTTGTGGAGCGACCGGGGGTGCAGTCTCCCTCTAGGCCGCCATCTTGGATCACCCCGTGAAGAGAGCCCGCAGCCGGAGTGGGCAGAGCCGCCTGAAGAGGTCTCCGGCTGCCCTGCCCTTATCCCTGAGGCTGATTGCAGATCGAGGCTCTCCGCTGGTTCTTTGCAGGAGTACACTGCACTGCAGCGGCTCCGGGACTCGGAGCCTGCTCTGTTCAGACAGGCTCTCACTAGCGGGCCAATTCCGTTCCGAGAACCTGGAGAAGCTGGCTGTGTGGGCGGGGCCCACCGCCGGAGTGCGCAGGACTGCCTGTGGATGACTCTAGCTGCCCTGCCCGGCTCCGATAAGCCACCTCTATCTGGGCCTGCCACCCGGGCCGAGCTTTACCCAGTGGGCAGACTCACCCGTGGCTCCGCTTCAGTCCGAGTCTCTCAATGCCTCCCCTTCTTAACTCCTGGGTTGTGGAGCGACTGGAAGTGCAGTCTCCCTCTAGGCCGCCATCTTGGATCGCCCCTCAGTGTAGTTTTGATTTGCATTTCACTAATTGCTAGAAAGATGCTGAACATTTTTTCATATATTTGTTGATTGCGTGTATTTCTTCTTCTGTGAAGGGTCTGTTCAATTTATTAGTTCATTGATTGATTGGGTTATTTATATTTTTGGTGTTAAATTTTTTGAGTTCTTTGTATACCCTGGAAATTAAAAGCTCTATCTGAGGTGCATGTGGTAAAGATTTTCTCCTGTTCTGTAGGCTCTCTCTTCACAGTTCTTGATTGTTTCCTTTGCTCTGAAGAAACATTTTAGTTTGATTCCATTCCATGTATTGATTCATGATTTTACTTCTTGTGCTTTCAGATCTTGTTAAGGAAGTCTGGTCCTAAGCTGACATGATGAATATCTGGGCCTACTTTTTCTTCTGTTAGGCACAGGATCTCTGTTCTAGTGTCTAAGTCCTTGATCCACTTTGAGTTTTGTGTAGGGTGAGAGATAGGGGTTTCATTTCACTTTGCTATGGATTTCCAGTTTTTCCAGAACCATTTGTTGAAGAGGATATCTTTTCTCCAATGTATGTTTTTGGTACCTTTTGTCTAGTATGAGATAACTGTATTTATATGGGTTTGTCTCTGTGTCTTCTATTCTGTACCACTGGTCTACATGTCTGTCTTGGTGAAAATACCATGCCACTTTTGTTACTATGGCTCTGTAGTACAATTTAAGGTCTGGTATTTTTTTTTTTTTTTTTTTTTTTTTAAGGTCTGGTATTGGGATGCATCCTGCTTCACTTTTCTTGCTAAGTGTTGCTTTGGCTATTCTGAATCTCTTATTTTTTCAAATGAATTTCATGATTGCTTTCTTTATTTCTATGAAGAATGTCATTGGGATTTTAATAGGAATTGCATTAAATATATACAGCACTTTTTGTAGTATGGCCATTTTGACAATACCTGGTCCATACTACAAGATCTACAACATTTATTACCAAAAAAACCCAGAAATGGTTAGGTCAGCAATTGCCAGCACCAAAAACAATAAGTAACCATAAACTGGATATGGCATTAAAGCAAACAAAAGTTGTCAGCTATATCCTTGGCAGCAGTAATAATTATGAAAACATTAATTGTGGGGCAGAAATTACATAAACCAATTAGTTCTAAAAGATGGTAGAAATACAGTTAATTAAGAGAAAATAAAATGTGTTAGGAAGGTGGAAAAGAATTTGCAGTTTCAAATAGTGAACAAAAAGAATGCAGAAGAGATGTAGCAGGTGATAGTTACAAGGAAAGAGGAGGAAAAATAGGGAGAAATAAAGTAAAAGGGGAGAGGGAGAGAGAGAAAGGGAGAGAGAGAACTAGAAAGAGGAAAACAGAGAAAGGAAGAATAGAATTTGGCTGCAAGCAGAAGAAAAAGAGAGGGAGAGAAAAGAGAAACAAAAATGAAAGCAATACAAAACCAAAATATATAAACCCCAAACCCTAATCCTCAAAAGATAAGGCAAGAAAAATAACCACATATTATAAATGCTAAATATGAGAGAAAAAGAAGCAAATGTGTATGTGTGTGTGTGTGTGTGTGTGTGTGTGTGTGTGTGTATGCACCCATGAACCAATCAGCAGAGTAAGAACACATGCACAAGAAAAAGATTCTTACTGAAAAATGAAGGAATTATTTTCACTGAGGTGGCCAATATGGTCAACAAGAATGAAAAGTCATGGTCCATGCTGAACTATCTTTCTTTTCCATTTCTTGAGCTATTGTACTAAGAGTGAGAGCAAGGGCTGGAAGTTGTTAACCCTTTTCACTTTTTGTGTTGCTCTCTGAGCTATTAGTTGGAGTGGCTGAAGCTTGAAGCTGAAATAAGTCTCAGCTTCTGTTCACATCAGAAAAAGGTAGGATGGAATGGGAAGTACTGTCAGTTGGAGTTTTGTCAGCACAGAGCAGATGGATGCACTCCCAGGGTGGGGTTGCTGCAGAGTTCTTTAAGGGACACTCCAGTGGATAGAGCCTAAGTTTAATCAGGCCTCAGGGACTTTGTTAGGTGGTGTCTGCTCTGGAGAGATTAAAACAACACACCCCTAGAGCCTGCCAGTTGCCAGTCTCTGATGGGATCTAAGGAGCCTCCCAAGAATTCTATTCATGAGGCAGGGGAGCCAGTCCTCCACACACCCTGCTGACCATGCATGCAGCCTATGCAGACTTAGTCCCTGAGTGTATCCACTCTTGACTGTTCACATTCTTGACCCACTTCAGCTGGTCATGTGAGCTGCCAGACTCAAAGGAGATGCCAGGTGGGCTCACCTTTACTTTTCTGACTCAAATCCCCCTGGGTAGAATCTCTTTGCCTGTTTCATTCACGTTCTCCTAGATACACACTAGGTCACATGGTAGGCACTTGGTAGAGCAGCAGCATGGCAGTGTTTGGTATGACCTCTTGGCTCTGTAGCAGTAGCTGCAGCATGGCTGCTTCAAAGATGACTCCACCTCACTTCTCTGCAGCCAATTAGGAAACAGAGAACACTTTGCAAGCACCAGTGCACAGTACATCCTCTGGATCAGCTACGTTCAGGTTGCTTTTCTGATCTCAAGTTTTTCCATACCAAGTCTGTCTGTGGTTGCTCCAATGTACTCTCTCTTCTTTAATGTATCCAAATTTCTACGTCTCTTAAGACACTTTACCAGACTAATATTGAATATTAGTGAAATCCATCTTTGATCCAGCTCGCTGAGGAGCAGTAGTCCTGCTGCTTGAATCCCAAACCACAGAGCAACTAGGAATGCAGCCTTCCTCTAACCTGCCATCTTGAATCTCCTCAGCAAATTTTAATAGGTATCAATTGTTTTCCAGCTTTTTTCCATCTTATGGATTGCTTTTGCCTGAGCCTTCTCCAGTTTTCTTTCTTTTCTTTTTGAAAGTTGAAAGCAAAAAGTCAAAAAAGTTGAAAGCATAACTGGACTCTGCTTTCTGATGCTGTGGTGTTTGGCAGAAGAGTCCTTTCTTGATGCTAATCCTAATCCTAACCCAAACTTCATTTTTGAGCTACTGAGAAGTCACAGTAGTGAATCTGACTTCTCTTCTTTTGGCTGATCTTATAATATCATTTATTTAAAGGATTGTTAATTGGAGGAGTAAGTGCAAAGGTGTTTGTAAAAGTAACGTATAACATGGCACCTAATGAAAACCAATCAAGACATAACTCCTACCACATACAGAATCTAGTTCTTTAAGTTAAAAATCTATTTTGTATCACTTTCTGGTACTCTGAATCCTCTAATAGGTTTTTCTTACCCACAGGGTGAAACTAATATCATTACATATACTCATGGTATCCAGGGCTAGTCTTGATCTGGAGCCCAAGATGCTGCCAGCCTCCATTTTTGTCCTTGTCTCCATTGATTTGTGTTTTTCTCTGAACTCACCCTTTTCTTCCTGATGCCTGTGCACTTGAACAGGCTATTTTCTATCTCTGGAATGCCTAGCTCCATAACCACTTGGGAAACTCCTCAGCACCTCTCAAGAATTAATGCAAGCATTATGTTCTCCATGAAGACTTCCCTTGTTCTTTCCATAGCAACATGTACAAAATTCTCTACAGAACTTTGGAAATCATTTGTCTTCTTTGAGTTCTTTCTTTAAAGGAAGGAGCTGGATTTTTTAATTTTTGTTTTTGTTTTTAATGTTTGGTATGCATCAGAAACATAAGAAATTAATGAATAATTATATCACACTTATTCTTCAGTCTTAGTACAAGTATCCTTACCACCCCTGAGCACTCCTATTACCCTACCTAGTAAACTACCGCCTTGCCCTGGAGCTCAGAGATTTCCTGGAAACTGTCCACTTGTCTTCAATGTCCAGCACAGTGAACACCGTTAAGTGGGTGACTGGAAGAAAATTCAATTGCTCAGTGTCATGTTGTTTACATAGTTTACACAAAATATTACTGGTTTATCCTAAATAACAGCATATGGATTTGTTTAAGCAAATGGTTTAATTCTTACATTCTACAAATTTTGAATTTATGCATCTGGTTAATCATTACAAATGTCTTTCCTAACTTCTTGACACAGTTTAGGAGAGCTTTCTAAAAATGAGGCTTTCCCAGAGTTTTGGGAGAAGATGGTGCATTAAATCTGCATCATAGAACTTCTAACACCCAATGTCTTGTAAAAAATAATAAAACTTTCCTCAAAAGATTAATTACAAAGATCAAAGAGGGTAAGGGCAAAACTGAAGATAGTCAACTTCAAACTTCATGGAAAGGACTCAAGACTGCTGAGCAGGGTGGAGAGGCATGCATGTCTTGGCTCTGAACCTTCCTTCATCCACTCTCCTGACGCTAGGCTTTGCTCTCTCTTTAGACACAATAAACTGACTTTGTGGGATTTTAGAGAAGACTCAACCCTTCCTTAATTACTTGTGCAAATTGACCAGAAATAACAATCTCTGCTTAGGAAATATTGACATCTTAATATTTTTAGAAGCAATAGCAGTACCAACTGGCTCAAGAGTTTTGTGAAACTGAAAAGAGCCAGGCAGTATAGGGGCAAGGGAAAAGGAGTAAGAGGAGCTGGAGGGGATAGAGAATAGTCACCTGGACAATCCAGAATGCTTTTGTTTCTTCAGAATAAAATGATTTATAGGGAAACATTTGTATTTGTGAATTTCCAGTAAAGGAAATATGCTCCAAGATCTTACATGAGGGGAAAGAGGAAGTTTAGTGTCTGTGAGGATTACTGGTAATTTCACTGCTTCCTAGACAGGAAGAAAGGTGAGGTCATATATTTTTCTTTGAAGCACTTAAGTAGGAGTGTTTTGCTCAGCTAATGTATGAGGGTGAGACCACAGTTTTATGTAGACACTTTGGCACTGATTATTTTTTTTTCGGATTGGCTGATTAAGGTTCAGATAACCATCTATGACAGTTTGGGAAAGTGTCCTGATTTGGGCCTAAGTGATTTTCTTGATCCATAAATGGAAGATTACCTGTAAATTATCCAAGATGATTCGGAGGGAATGCACCTGCCGACGAACAGCACCAGAAAATCTTTCATAGGTTGCTGCATCATATTCACTCATTTGGATCTCCTTTAGCCTGAAACCAGAGGGACAAAAGAAGACAAGAGTTTTCAGCACGTTCATGTGGTTCTTTTACTTTTATTCACCTACTGCTAAAACTGTATGAAACTCCTTGGAAACCCAGTCTTCAAGGAGAAAGGTCAAGAAATGAGGTCTCCAGCCATGCCTCGGATTCAATGTCCAGTGGTGTGCTGTTGAATGAGTAAAAACATGCTGGCTAGGACCCATTCCCCCTCCCCAAACACAAGAGGCCCTGATCTGTAGTACATATTTGCTGATTTCTATTGGGTAAATATTACTACTATAATTGATTTTAAGCTACCAATAGAAACACTGAATTAGAAAGAATGTGCACAACTGGCTTTCATGAGCCAGTATGAATTGCCCTATCATGCACCATCACTGTATCTCAAAGACATGTTGTGATGTCAGCAGCTTGTGAGTTCATGTGGCAGATTTCCTAGAAGGCATCCCACAGGTTGCTTTTTAAGACTGAGGTCATATATTTGTTTGACCAAGAGAACTGCTGGGTCCAGAGAAAGTAAGTTACTGTTTCTATGCATACCTATATGATAGTTTCCTAAAATTCCTGATGATGTACTTTAAATAGAATAGTTATGTGTTAATATGAATGTGGCTTTGAAACTCCACTCTTTCAGTACACTGCTCCTTTTTATAACCTTTTCTTCAATTTCTTCTGCTGTAGCCCTACTAGCTCACTGGAAGTTCCCTGCATATCTGTGGACCCAGGCTTTGGTGCCCTTATAGGTGATTTTTTTCCACCAGGAATGTTCTTTATTTGCCTCTTTGCCCCCTAACTCCCATTTACCTAATAAGACTCAATTAACGCCTTCTCTAAGAAGGCTGGTCTGGCTCCAGGATCTATTTTCTGTGTTCCATTTATTTCATTCCTTCCTCCATCAGAGCATTTACTACCCAAACTATCAGTGTCTGCCTCTTGTCTTTCCAACTACCGTCTGTAGTTTTTTCTTTTTTTGGAGTGCAGTGCTTAGCATGGTACCTAACAGATAATAGGTGCTCAAAATAGATTCAAATGGATGACTGTCATGAAATAAGATTCAGGATTATTTAAGAGGTGGTTTCTTAAATTAATCTTAAGTAGAAGAGTCTTTCTCTTGGACCTCTTGGGTTTTACAGTGTTGAAGTCATAATGCAATAATTTAATCACACATTAACATGCATAAATATACAGGTGCTAATATTGGCCAGGGAATAATGAATGCATATCTCAAAAGCCTAACCATAACACAATCATCTGAACAACTGTTTGTGTATGTGTGTGCATGTGTATGTGTGTGCATGTGTGTGTGAGGATGTGTGCAATGTTGGAAGAAAGGATCACAGGTGTATAGCAGAAATTCTTATCTAAAGTATATTTATCACTTTGGGTTGGAAGAGAAACCTCAAATGCTGAAGAAGGATAAATGTTCTATGACAGGTAGAGAACTGGGAAGACTCCATTTAGAGTGCTGGGAGCTTATTAGAGACTGATAATGCTGGGTCAAGATTACCATGGGGGCAGATTGTTCATTCCTACTTTACATCCAGCTCTGTTGATCAACACTAACATGTTTCAAGTCCCAGATCAAAGACCACATCCTAGGAAGTCTTGCTTAATCTCTTGAGTGAAACAGTTAATTCTTTTTTCACATAACTTTTACAGATTTCCATCATGGATTCTTATGCTTTATTGCTTTAGGAGATAGGTCTGTTTCCCCTCTATCACAGCATTTCTCAAACTTTTCCAAAGTAGAAAATATGCTTCACATTTAGAACCAGTACAAATAAATGCATGAATGTGCATGTGTATAATTGGAAAAAAGAGTTAATGAAAAATACATTTCTTATGTGTAATGCACTTCAATGTTTTCTATGCTATTTCTCTGGGAGAAAGACCACATTTTCTTTCTTTCTGTCTTTCTTTCTTTTTTTTTTTTTTTTTTTTTTTTTTTGAATACCCAATATCTAGCAAAATGCCTGGCATACAGTGGCATTGAATAAATGGTATTTAACAACAATTTGAAAACACAATCAAAGGGTAAATACAGACAAGACCATTATAACATCTGAATGGTTGTTTCCCAAGGTGACATACCAAGGTGCCCCTCTAAATTTTATTAACTCTCTTCAAAGAACAAGAAGGAATATGTGTCTAGGACTTGACCTCATAACAATGCCTCTTATGTTTAGTTTTGGCAATCTTTGAAACCTCTTTATAAATTTTCATTAGATTAAGTTGTATCTCAAGTAGCAAGGCTCACAGAAGCTGGGCACAGTGAACTGCAGAATATGCTACCTACGCACTTCATGCCTTGGAAGTCTATATGTTCTCTCCCAAAGAGAAGAGACTAGTGCTGACTGGAAAAAAATGTAGACATAGCTTGTCATTGTTGGGGAGGGAGGTAGGTGGGAGAGGAAATGGGGGAGGTAACTTACACATACACATATATACATACATACATACATATATATAGAGATATAAATACATATTAGGGAAGAAGCCAAGCAGTTCCAAGCCACCTGGGGCACAGTTGCCTTTGTAGCCAGATCAGCTACAGTTACAGGGGTACCTTTTGGTGTGATCACATTGCACCTAAAAGCACATCACATACTGTTTAATTATGAGGAAATCTGGAAATCATATTCCAGATTGTGTCAGCTTTCAGAAAGGCCAACTACAGGATTCAAAGAATGTAACAAATTCTGAAAGACTGAAGCAGGGAATGAAGAAAGAAAACAGGAAATTTTAGCTCCTGGATTAGCTTCTCATTGCTAATATTCTCAAGCCAACAAAACTAGCTAAAAATATATCATTCTGCTTCTTTACCGCTGATCCAAACTGCAGGGCACAGCTACTTACCATCCTAGTAATCCCTGTGGATCAACTGGCACAGTATATTTTTAAAGGGTATATTTATGGGTATGTAAGAGTCTGGGTATTTTGGTTCTCATTTTACTTTTTCTTACCAGTTAGAGTTAAATACTATGATTGTAAATCAATTATGAGGGAAACATACATTAACTGAAAACTACTATACGAAGCTGATTAGTTTTGCAAATGGTAGCCAATGCAATTTCCACAGCTGACAACCATCCTAAATGTTTTTCTAAATGTATATGTGTATCTCACTCTATTTCATTCACTTTTTGTTGGTGTAATGTTTGTTACATTTTATGCACGTCTCATCCTTGTTTCCCTGTGTTGTTCTGCCTGAATTGATCAATTCTTGATATGTAGGAACCAATGCCTGGGTTAAAACCAGATTGAAATGAATGCTGTGTTAATGATAGGAGGAGCTCATCAGAACTATTAGGCTATTCAAGATAATGACTGGACCTTCTCTGCCTGATGACAAGGACTGCCTAGTGTCAGCCAGTCTGTGACTCAAGTACTAAAGGGTGATAGCTTTATAGATGAGCCTCCATATCTATGGGTTTTATATCTACTGATGAAATAACCTTGGATCCAAAATATTTGAAGAAAAAAAAACCTATATCTCTACTGAATTCTTACAGATGTTTTTCTCTTCATCATTCCCTAAGCAATAAAGTATATCAACTATTTACATAATGTTTACATTTACTCAGTATTAAATACTTTAGAGATGACTTAAAATACATGGGAGGAAGTATAGCACCCATTCATGCTGAAAACACTAGAAAAACTAGGGATAGAAGGAACTTACCTCAACATTGTAAAGACTATATATGCCAAACCAAAGGCCAACATTATTCCGAATGGAGAAAAACTGATATCACTTCTTCTAAAAATAGGAAAAGCAAGGATGCCCACTTTCACCATTCCTACTCATCACAGTCCTTGAAACTCTAGCCAGAGCCATTAGGCAAGAGAAGAAAATTAGAGGGATACAAATAGGAAAAGAAGAGCTCAAATTATGTTTGTTGATGACAGATCCTATATTTAGAAGAACCAAAACACTCCACCAGAAGACCTCAGGAGCTCATAAATGAAGTCTGCAAAGTAGCAGAATACACAATCAACACTCAAATCAACTGTGTTCCTACACTCCCATGATGAGAATCTGCTAAAAAAGATATTAGGAAAACTATCCCAATTATAATAACTCAAAAGAAAAAAAATACTTGGGAATCAATCTAACAAAAGAGGTGAAAGACCTCTACAACAAACTACAGAACACTAAAGATAGAAATTAAAGACCTTAGAAAGACCTCACATGTTCTTAGGTAGGTAGAATAAATATTACCAAAGTGGCCGTAATACCAAATGTGCTATATAGATTCAATGCAATCACCATCAAAATTCCAATAATATTTCTCACAGAAATAGAAAAAGCATTTATGAAATTCATTTGGGAAAATAAGAGACCCAGAATAGCCAAAGTTATACTCAGTGAGAAAAGAGAAGCAGGAGGCATCATAATACCAGACCTCAAATTATACTATAGAACTTGGTAACAAAAACAAGCAGGGAACTGGCTCCAAAATAGGCATGAAGACCAATAGAACAGTATAGAAGGCACAGAGACAAACTCACATAAATAGTTATCTGATGCTAGACAAAGGTACCAAAAATACACACTGGAGAAAGATAGCCTCTTTAACAATGGTGCAAGGAAAACTGGAAATTCATATGTAGTAGAATGAAATTTAACTCCTGTTTCTCACCTGCATAAAACTCAACTCAAAGTGGGTTAAAGATCTAGGTATTAGACCAAAAATCCTCAAACTGCTAGAAAAAAATATAGGCCCAATTCTCTATCATGTCAGCTCAGGAACTGACTTCCTTAGCAAGACTCCTAAAGTGTAAGACGTAAATTTAAAAAATCAATAAATAGGATGGTATCAAATTAAAAAGCTTCTTCAGAGAAAAGGAAATAAGAGTACAAAGAGAGAGACTACAGAATGGGAGAAAAGTTTTTGCCTCCTGCTTCCCAGATAGGGCATTAATATTCAGGATATACAAAGAACTCAAAAAACTTAACACCAAAAACAAACAATCCAATCAATAAATGGGTAGAGGAACTAAATGGACATTTCACCAAAGAAGAAATACAAACACTCAAAAAATAGATTAAAAAAAAGCCCAACATATCTAGAAATTAGAGAAATGCAAATTAAAACTACACTGAAATTTCCTCTCACTCCAGTCAGAGTGTCAATTACCAAGAATACAAGTAACACTAAATGTTGGTAAGGCTGTGGGAAAAGGGTACTCTCAAGCTCTATTCATGGGAATACAAATTAGTGCAACCACTCTGGAAAGCAGTATGGAAATTTCTCGAAAAACTACAAATTTGACACAGTTATCCCACTAGTCAGTGTTTATCCAAAAGAAATAAATTCAGCATACTAGAGATACAGCACTACCATGTTTACAGTGGCACAACTCACCTTAGCCAAATTAACCTAAGATGCCTGTCAACAGATTAATGGATCAAGAAAATGTGGTATATATAAAAATGAACTTTAGGGGGGGCCAAGATGGCGGACTAGAGGGCGGCTGCATTTCACGTTGCTCCAGGACGCAAGATTCAAAAGAGGAGATAGTGAGTGACTAAGGACCAACTCAAAGCCATTGGGTGAGTCTCTCCCGTTGGGGAGGCGTCCCGGATGGGGCGGTAGCCCCGGAACACAGGGAATTTGTGAAGTGAGTTGCTCGGCGAGACGCCCCTCCCCCCGCTGGAGCAGTGAACTCGGACAACTGGGATCATCGTAGAGGACGCGGCTGAGCACAGCGCTTGGACTCGAGCAACCACTGGGGCTCCAGGCGGCTGCCTGAGGAGGAGCTGCGTGGTGAGCTGTTTGAACTCAGAGCGAGCGCTCCTGAATACCGGGAGGTTGCCCGGAGGAAGAGGAGGACCGCAGCGGGACGCTTGGTCTAGGAGTGACTGCATCAGAGCCACAGGCAGTTGCCTGAGGAGGTGCTGCGTGGTGAGCTGTTTGAACTCAGAGCAAGCGCTCCTGAACACCGGGAGGTTGCCCGGAGGAACAGGAGGAGTGCGGCGGGTTGCTTGACCTAGGAGTGACTGCATCAGAGCCACAGGCAGTTGCCAGAGGAGGAGCTGCGTGGCGAGCTGTATGAACTCAGAACAACTGCTCCAGAACACTGGTGGCCTGCCTGGAGGAGGAGAGCGGTGGGACGCTTGATCTAGGAGTGACTGCATCAGAGCCACAGGTGGTTGCCAGAGGAGGAGGCGAGTGGTGAGTTGATTGGACTAAAAGCAACCGCTCCTGAACACCGGTGGCCTACCAGAAGGAGGAGCGTGGTGAGTCACTTGGTCTCGGAGCCACCGCTCCTGAACACCCGGGGGGCTACCCCAAGGAGGAGGAGGAGGATCAGGGCGGGTCACTTGGACTTGGAGTGACTGCCTAGGGCTACGGGTGTTTGGCGGGAGGAGGAGACCCGAAGTGAGTTGTTTGGACTCCTAGTGACTGCGTCGGAAACCGGGCGGCTGTCCGGAGGAGGAGGTGTGTGGCGGGTCTCTGGGTCTCGGAGCTATTGTACGGGGCTCCAGGTGGTGGCTCAGGGGAGGGGCTGCATAGCCAAGCGATTGGTGCAGAGCAGGGTCCCAGGAGCTAGGTGGCTTCTTGCTGGAAGAGCCGCACAGAGACACGCCTAGGGGCGGAGAGAAGTTTCCCAGGCTGCGGGCAGATTCTCTGGGAGAGGCAGCCTAAGGAGACTCACCTGCGAAGGGTGAGGCTCCCAGGCCCAGGAGATAGGTCCAGGCCCCTGGGAACGCTGCAGAGGAAGACAGCCCAGCCCAGGCGGTAGTTGTAGATTGAGGGGAACCTCTAGGAGGGCAACTGACCAGCGAGACGTCCCCACCGAGTGAGTCTTCCCTACCGGGGGAGGTTTTCCCACAGGGACAGTAAAACCAGAGACACAGGCACAAACAGGCTTTGCCTCAGCCCGCAGTCTAGTTCCCCATTGGATGACCATTGGTCAACAAGTGGAGGCACCTCTGCCCACTAGCAGGGAATATACGCCACCTGAGGGTAACCACCCCTAGAGAGGCAGCTTCTTCGTGGAGCTCTGCATTATCAACCTCCTCCAAGGCTTCAGGCTACTGAAGGATAAGAGGGGATATACTAGCAATCTTCAGGGACATTATAAGTTGATAGAGGAAATCTGCAATATCTTAATGACCCACTGATCCCTGAACAATATGAGAAAACAAGGGAAGAAAATGCCGCAAACAAATCTAGATGTTACATCAATAAAATCCAACGACAGCATGGCAGAAGAAATGACAGAAAGGGAGTTCAGAATGTACATAATTAAAATGATTAGGGAAGCAAACGATGAGATGAAAGAGCAAATGCAGGCATTGAATGATGAGATGAAAGAGCAAATGCAGGCATTGATCGATCGCACCAATCGACAGTTAACAGAGCAAATTCAGGAAGCAAAAGACCATTTCAATAAAGAGTTAGAGATATTGAAAAAAAACCAAACAGAAATCCTTGAAATGAAGGAAACAATAAACCAAATTAAGAACTCCATAGAAAGCATAACCAATAGGATAGAACACCTGGAAGACAGAACTTCAGATATTGAAGACAAAATATTTAACCTCGAAAACAAAGTTGAACAGAGAAGATGGTGAGAAATCATGAACAGAATCTCCAAGAACTATGGGATATCATGAAAAGGCCAAATTTGAGAATTATTGGGATTGAGGAAGGCTTAGAGAAACAAACCAAAGGAATGAACAATCTGTTTGAAGAAATAATATCAGAAAATTTCCCAAATCTGAAGAATGAAATGGAAAATCAAGTCCAAGAGGCTTATAGGACTCCAAATACACAAAATTACAACAGACCCACACCAAAGCACATTATAATGAAAATACCTAACATACAAAATAAAGACAGAATTTTAAAGGCTGTGAGAGAAAAGAACCAAATTACATTCAGGGGGAAGCCAATACGGATATCAGCAGATTTTTCAATCCAGACCCTAAAAGCTAGAAGGGCCTGGAACAACATTTTTCAAGCTCTGAAAGAAAATGGATGCCAAGCAAGAATCTTATACCCAGCAAAACTTACCTTCAAATTTGACGATGAAATAAAATCTTTCCATGATAAACAAAAGCTAAAAGAATTTACAAAAAGAAAGCCAGCATTACAGAACATTCTCAGCAAAATATTTCATGAGGAAGAGATAAAAAACAAAGAAGCAAATCAGCAAAGGGAGGAATTATCCTAAAGGAACTGTCAAATAAAGGAGGAACCAAGATGTGCCAAAAATTTTAAATATGAACCAAATGACCGGGAATACAAAACATATCTCAATAATAACCCTGAATGTTAATGGCCTGAATTCATCAATCAAAAGACATAGACTGGCAAATTGGATTAAAAAGAAAGATCCAACAATATGTTGCCTGCAAGAGACTCACCTCATAGAAAGAGATACCCATAGACTAAAGGTGAAAGGATGGGGAAAAACATACCATGCACATGGACTCAGCAAAAAAGCTGGAGTATCCATCCTCATTTCAGATAATGTGGACTTCAAGCCAATGTTAGTCAGAAGGGATAAAGAAGGACATTTCATACTGCTTAAGGGAAGCATAAATCAGCAAGATATAACAATCATAAACATCTATGCCCCAAACACTGGCTCATCCATGTATGTTAAACAAATCCTTCTCAATTTTAGAAACCAAATAGACCATAACACAATAATACTAGGTGATTTTAACATGCCTCTCTCACCACTGGACAGATCTTCCAAACAAAAATTGAACAAAGAAACCATAGATCTCAATAACACAATCAATAATTTAGACTTAACAGACATTTATAGAATATACCATCCAACCAAGAGCGAATACACTTTCTTCTCAGCAGCACATGGATCCTTCTCTAAAATAGACCATATATTATGCCACAAAGCTAATGTCAGCAAATACAAGAAGATAGAGACACTACCTTGTATTCTATCAGATCATAATGGATTGAAGTTACAAATTAATGAAAGAGTAAAAAACAGAAACTACTCCAACACCTGGAGATTAAACAATATGCTACTATATGATGAATGGATAACAGAAGATATTAGGAAGGAAATTAAAAAATTCTTAGAGGTAAACGAGAACAAAGAAACATCATATCAAAATCTCTGGGACACTATGAAAGCAGTACTTAGAGGAAGATTTATTTCATGGAGCGCATTTAATGAAAGAAGTAAAACTCAAAAAATAAACGAACTAACACTACAGCTCAAAGCCCTAGAAAAAGAAGAACAGACCAACACCAAAAGTAGTAGAAGACAGGAAATAGTTAAACTCAGAGCTGAAATCAACGAAATTGAAACAAAAGAAACAATACAAAAAATTGACAAAATAAATAGTTGGTTCTTCGAAAAAATAAACAAAATTGATAAACCTTTAGCCACACTAACAAAGAGAAGACGAGAGAAAACCCAAATCACTAAAATTCGGAATGCACAAGGAAATATCACAACAGACACGACTGAAATACAAAACATAATTAGAAGCTATTTTGAAAATCTAGACTCCAACAAAATAGAAAATTTCGAAGACATCAACAGGTTTCTAGAGACATATGAATTGCCTAAACTGAACGAGGAGGACATACACAATTTAAATAGACCAATTTCAAGTAATGAAATACAAGAAGTCATCAAAAGCCTACCAACAAAGAAAAGTCCAGGACCAGATGGGTTCTCAGCCGAGTTCTACAAAACTTTTAAAGAAGAGCTCATTCCAATACTACTCAAAGTATTCCAGAAAATAGAAGAGGAGGGAACCCTCCCAAACTCATTCTATGAAGCCAATATTACCCTGATTCCTAAACCAGACAGAGACACATCAAGGAAAGAAAATTTCAGACCAATATCCTTAATGAACATCGACGCAAAAATTCTAAACAAAATTTTAGCAAATCACATACAAAAACATATTAAAAAGATAGTGCACCATGATCAAGTGGGTTTCATCCCAGGGATGCAAGGTTGGTTCAATATCAGGAAATCAATAAATGTAATTCACCATATCAACAGACTTAAGTCAAGAATCACATGATTATTTCGATAGATGCAGAAAAAGCATTTGATAAAATACAGCACCCCTTCATGCTCAAAACACTAGAAAAAATAGGGATAGTGGGAACATTCCTTAACATTGTAAAGGCCATCTACGCTAAACCCATGGCTAATATCATTCTAAATGGTGAAAAACTGAAAGCATTCCCTCTAAAAACTGGAACAAGGCAGAGATGCCCTCTTTCACCACTTCTATTCAATATCGTCCTTGAAACTCTAGCCAGAGCAATTAGACAGACCAAAGAAATTAAAGGGATATGAATAGGAAAAGAAGAACTCAAACTATCCCTATTTGCTGATGATATGATGGTATACTTAGAGGAACCAGGAAATTCCACCAGAAAACTTTTAGATCTCATAAGTGAATTCAGTAAAGTAGCGGGATATAAGATCAATGCACATAAATCTAAGGCATTTCTACACATGACCGATGAATCTTCAGAAAGAGAAATTAGGAAAACTACCCCATTCACAATAGCTTCGAAAAAAATAAAATCCTTGGGAATCAATCTCACAAAAGAGGTGAAAGACCTCTACAATGAGAACTACAGAACACTAAAGAAAGAAATTCAAGAAAACCTTAGAAGATGGAAAGATCTCCCATGTTCTTGGATAGGCAGAATTAATATTGTCAAAATGGCCATACTACCAAAAGTGCTATACAGATTCAATGCAATTCCAATGAAAATCCCAATGATGTACCTTACAGAAATAGAGCAAGCAATTATGAAATTCATCTGGAAGAATAAAAAACCCAGAATAGCTAAAGCAATCCTCGGCAGAAAGAGTGAAGCAGGGGGTATCGCGATACCAGATCTTCAACTCTACTACAAAGCAATAGTAACAAAAACGGCATAGTATTGGTACCAAAATAGAAAGGTGGATCAATGGTACAGAATAGAGGACACGGACACAAACCCAAATAAATACAATTTTCTCATACTAGACAAAGGGGCCAAAAATATGCAATGGAGAAAAGATAGCCTCTTCAACAAATGGTGCTGGGAGAATTGGAAATCCATATGCAACAGAATGAAACTAAACCCATATCTCTCACCATGCACGAAACTAAACTCAAAATGAATTAAGGATCTCGGAATCAGACCAGAGACCTTGCATCTTATAGAAGAAAAAGTAGGTCCAGAGCTTCAACATGTCGGCTTAGGACCAGACTTCCTCAACAGGACTCCCATAGCACAAGAAATAAAAGCAAGAATTAATAACTGGGATAGATTCAAACTAAAAAGCTTTCTCTCAGCAAAGGAAACTATCAGCAATGCGAAGAAAGAGTCTACAGAGTGGAAGAAAATCTTTGCCAATCATACTTCAGATAGAGCGGTAATCTCCAGAATCTATAAAGAACTCAAAAAACTCTACACCAAGAATGTAAATAATCCAATTGACAAATGGGCTAAAGAAATGAATAGACACTTCACAGAAGAAGATATACAAGCAGTCCACAAACATATGGAAAAATGTTCAACATCTCTAGTAATAAGAGAAATGCAAATCAAAACCACCCTAAGATTCCATCTCACCCCAATTAGAATGGAGATTATCAAGAATACAAGCAACAACAGGTGTTGGCAAGGATGTGGGGAGAAAGGTACACTCATACATTGCTGGTGGGGCTGCAAATTAGTGCAGCCACTCTGGAAAGCAGTGTGGAGATTCCTTAGAAAACTTGGAATGGAACCACCATTTGACCCAGCTATCCCACTCCTTGGCCTATACCCAAAGGACTTAAAATCAGCATATTACAGAGATACAGCTACATCAATGTTCATAGCTGCTCAGTTCACAATAGCCAGATTGTGGAACCAACCTAGATGTCCTTCAATTGATGAATGGATAAAGAAACTGTGGTATATATATATATACAATGGAATATTACTCAGCCATAAAGAATGATAAAATTATGGCATTTGCAGGCAAATGGATGAAACTGGAGAATATCATGCTAAGTGAGATAAGCCAACCTCAAAAAACCAAAGGAAGAATGATATCGCTAATAAGTGGATGATGACACATAATGGGGGGTGGGAAGAGTTAGTGTTGGGGTTGGAGTTGGGTTTAGGGAGGGGGGCAGGAATGGAGGAAGGAAGGACTGTATAGATGGAGGGGAGGGGTGGGAGGGGTGGGGGGGACGGGAAAAAATGGCAGAATGAATCAAACAACATTACCCTATGTAAATTTATGATTACACAAATGGTATGCCTTTACGCCATGTACAGACAGAGAAACAACATGTATCCCATTTGTTTACAATAAAAAATAAAAAATAAAAAAATAAATAAATTTAAAAAAAAATGAACTTTTACTCCACTATAAAGAAAAATGTCTTTATGGCATTTGTCAGAAAATTAATGGAACTGGAGATTATCATGCTATGTAAATTGAGTCAGTCACAAAAAGTCAAAGGTCAAATGTTTTCTCTGATATATGCAAGCTATCCCAAAAAACGGGGGCAGGATAAACAAATACATAAGAGAAAGATCAGTGGAATAGGCAAAGGGAAGTGAAGGGAAAGGAGTATGGATGGAACAGGGAAAGACACTGGAATGAATCTGACCTAAGTTTCCTATGTATATATATGAATATATCACAGTGAATCTCACCATCATGTACATCCACAAGACACTCATGTTAAAAAAAAAAAAACTATAAGTAAATAGCAGAGAGATCAGTAGAGTAGAGGGAAGGGAACGGGGGAGAACGGAGAGAGGGAAAAGGGAAGTAATGGGGACTGAATTAGTGCAAATTACATTCCATGCTTTTATAATTATGTCAAAATGAATCCCATTGTCATGTATAACTAAAAAGAATGAATAAGTAAAAAGAATTCATGGGATGATGTATGTATTTTATATACAAATATTAAGCTATTTTATATATGTGTCTTGGGTATAGTAGAATTTTGGTATCCTTGGGTGGTGGTGTGGAGTACTGGGACCAATCTCCCATGGATACCAAGGGATGCCTGATAAAAGTACCATTACTTTTATGTACATGGATATTATTTATTACACAATATGTAGGAATATCTGCCATTTACCAGGTTCTGTTCTCAAGAAATTCAGTCAGTGGAGAGAACTAACTACTCATACTAGTAATTAAATGGGAAAGATTGATAATGACTAAGAAGAAATGGTACAAGGTGTGATAAAAGCACAAATAGCAGGACTTGACCTTATTCTCCATATGCCCAGAGTAGTGGAAAATAGCTTTAAAAGTAATTATTTGATGATAATAAAGATTATTATCTTTGAAATACATGATATTAGAGCTTTGTGTTTGTGGTTTTTTGAATTATTATCAGAAATACTGATGATGAAATGACAGAATATCTTGGATTCGCTTCAAGATACTCCAGGGGTGGAAACTAGAAACACTTTTTTACTTCTTTTTAATTTTATTAACCCAAGGGTGTTTAATCACTAAGGCACATTCCCAGCCCCTTTTCATATTTTATTTAGAGATAGGGTCTCACTGAGTTGCTTAGAACCTCATTAAGTTGCTGAGGCTGGCTTTGAACTCGTGGTCCTCCTGCCTCCGCCTCCCGAGTCACTGGGATCATAGTGTGTGTCATTATGCCCAACCCTAGAACCACTTTCTTCTGGTAGTTGGGTGTATCATCTTCACAAGATTCATTGTATATTTTTCTGTACTTTCACTTCATGTTTGAAAAGATCCATAATAAAGAGTTAAAGAAAAATTTTCAGCAGAACTAAATGGAATACTCATCCAAAGAGATAAAAGTTCCCTTTCTACATGAAAGTTGAAACAGCATTTTTCATGGTGTTTTGCTGTGCCTCCATCTTTCTCAGGATTGTTGTGTATTTTGATTTCTCCTTCCCCTTTTTCACACCCTTGCTCACCTCCTCTGGATTTTAACCACTGTATGGTATTCTCTTTTTCTTTGACTGGGAATCTTCCTATAGTATTTAATGAGTTGTATGGTTTTCTCACTAATTCCGTTCTCCACATCTTCTCTCTTCTCTACATTCAGCTCTCTTATTACCAAGGTCCCTTAACCACTTTCCCCTGGAGGGCAATGCTTCAACAGAACCAGGCTCCTTATCACTAGTAAGGGGTTGCATAGTTGTGCCCAAGCACCCCTGCAAGGCCTCTCTGTCTCCCTGAGAATGACCTTGTGCCAGAACACTCTGCATGTCCACTGAGGTAAATATTCAGACTGGATAATTAACTGTGAAGACCTGAGAGGGGCCACAATAGCAACTGGGTAGCTGGGGAGGGGAGAATGATACATATTAATCATTTGGTTCTTCTCCTAAATGGATACTTTAGTATTCATATGAAACATACAGCAATTATTTTAATTCTAACATGACTTCATTATAGTATAATTTTCCTCCCGCCTCTTTTTAAGAAATCGCAACTATTTTCTATCTAAAATAGTTATCTGTCCTAATAACCTCTTTGAGAGCAAGGGAGAGGGAAGTCTCCAGTCTCCAGAAGAGCAAATTCAGATTCAACAAGTATAAATAAACTGTCTGAGGTCTCCTGGGAAGAGAGCAGAAGAACTGAGAGCAACACTTGTGCCTCTCAGGCCCATCCTGAGGCTCACAGGCTTTCCTGAGGGTGTGGCTGGCGGGACATGCATTTTTGTCACTATTGTTCTGTACTGTTTACTTGCAGGATGTGAAAGCACAGCATGTAATGGAATACCAGATGTTCTACGTGGGAGGAATTTCATCAGTCACATGCACTGGAGCATGCCTTTTTCTAACTGCACCCAACTCCATTCACTGAAGACAAAAATGTAAATCTGTTTCCCATAAGTGCTACCAAGTCCCTCATCAGAAAGGAGATGTTTCTGTTCTTCAGTGTTTTTCTCTTTTAGCTGAAGAATATACATGGAAGTCTAGTGAAAGCGTCTAGTGGATTCTCCTTATTTTTTATATGGGGTCAATGAAATGGCCTAGAGCAGCTATGGAACGTCTGAAGGCCAGGCTCCTCTGCCTGGTTTCAAAGACCCTCACCTGCTGACAAGGCCCCCCCAGTCAACCTCACTGCTCATTTCTCCCCAGCTCTTACACTTTTTCCTGGGCAGGCGAGCTGGCTCTCTCCATCATCAATATTGTGCATTCTCTGTTCATTTAGCTTTGTCTCATCTCCAAATCCTGGCAGAGGATGGGTGCTACTTCATATTAGCCCACTGACCTTGCCCTTTTCTGCACAGGTGGAGGGTACAATCTCTGTACCACGTGACTTCAGCACCTAACAGTGTGTATGCATGTTTGCATGTGCATCTATGTATGTGTGCGTGAGTGTGCATGCACATGTGTATATGCACGTATGCAAGTGTGCACGTGTGTGTTAGTCAACAGCGCTTTGTAGATGTCAACACTCACCTCTGTTGAAATGCTCTCTGGCCCATCTCTCTTGCAGCTCTCTTGACCTCTTCAGGAACCGAGTCCTTCTCAGCATCGGAGATCTGGTACACTGTGTGACCTGCATCCAGCCGATAAGGACCTCCTTTTCCTCCCAGACCTGCAGTGTCTCTTCCACCTGGAAAGAAACAAGGAAAATCCAGAGGGTAAGTCTGAACCTGACCACAAAACAAAAATTAGATTATGATTTTAAGATAGTTCTGAGAAGCATATTAATTGCACTTAACTAGTAATTAAAAATTCAAATAATCTTTTTCTGAAAATGAAGGTTTTCCACTATTTAGCATGATTTTCCATTTTTTTCATCCATCCAAATCCTACCTGTTTTTAAAGTTTCCTTGTGAATTCTATGATGCTTCATCTGAGGTCTACACCTCATAGGGATTGATTCTCTTGTGTACTATTTGTTACTCTCCATTTATTTTTCTTTCCCATCCTGGAACGGATCATATTTTATTTATCTTTGTAACTCTGCCCTGAATACTTGAACATTATAAATATTTACTATATATTTTTGCTAAATAAATGAGCAATTCTTCCTTCACATGTTACCTTATTTTCCCACAAAATGCCAAGAGACAATGAAGCTACATACAGATAAAATTTCTTTTGTTTAGAAAATAATGAAAGACAATACACAGAGGTTAAGTGACCTAATGATGACCTCTGGCTTAGCTAAGATCTGAAGCCAATTATTTTATCAACTTTGCCTTTTAGATTTGAGAATGGATAAATTATCAGCTTCAGAAGAGCCTTTCAATATAAGCCCAAATTTACTTGTTTATAAGTATATGCCATATAATATTGTATGAATAGTTTATGTTAAAAACGAAAGTTATATGGCTATAAGGCTAAGTAGCTAGCATCAGAAGAAGTGGTGGTGACATTGGCTATATATGTTTTAGATGAAATTATTTTAAAATACTACACTGGCCAGGAATGGTGTCACCCACCTATAATCCCAGGAACTTGAGAGGCTAAGACAGGAGAATTACACGTTCAAAGCCAAATTCAGCAGCTTATTAAGGCCCTAAGTCACTTACTAAGACCCTGTCTCAAAAGAAAAAGTGAAAAGGGCTGGGGATGTGGCTCAGTGGTATCTTGGGGTTCAATTTTTGGTATCAATCAATCAATAAATAAAATGCTATACTGATCAAAGAAAATAAATACATACATCTTTTGGCTAGAATTGGTCTTTGGGCTGTAGGTTTGTTATCTTTGTTTTATAAGGCTTGGAATATTAATAAACAGTATGTTTTATTTGTTTACACATAACTTGAAAACTTACAATGAGACTTCAGTATTGAAGGCCAGTATTGGATAGTGCAGTAAGTATAGTATTGTATACTGTAATAGTTAAGGCAGACTGCCTGAGTTTGAATCCTGGCTCCAACTCAATAACTGTGTATTTGGGGAAATTATGCAAATACTCTGTCTAAGTCTCTTCATTTAGAAAGCAAGTATACTAATATACTTTACTTCATGGGACTGTCATGAAGCGAAAATGCTTAGAAAAGTACTTGGCAAAAAATAAGAGCTATATAAATTACCCATCTTTGAATTATTATTTCAGTAATTCCTATGACAGAGAGAGATAATTCCTAGATTTGTTAAGTGGAAAATTTGAAAGCTTTTAGACATTGGTTAAGTTATAATATATTTTTTTCTCCTTTGAAGCTTTGATTGGTCTAATAAACTAAGAAGGAACACTTAGCATGAACCACTTCCTTTATGAAAGTCACGGTAGGTCATTTCCTTTTGGGAAATACCATGGCAACAGCCTATTAATTACAACATCCTTTGACTGGAGCACATCTTAGTTCATATTTATTTAGAATTGGGTGGAAAATTATTTCTCAGATTTGTGTGATTCCTGCTCCCATTGACAATCAGCCTGTGGCAGAAGGAATAGGAACTGGGTAGTGACATGAGTTAGTGATGGGAAGCTGTGTTTGAGACCTGACTCCCTCTCTCTAGGAGGCTATTCTTAAGTATGGGGAGATGTGAACTAGAGCTTAGCACTACTTAGGTACTCAAAGGTTAACATTTTGGAGAAGGGAGGAAAGAATCTGCAACTATTAGAGGCAGATAAAAGTGAAAGCAGAATGAGTCACATGGCCCCTAGGGAAAGTCACCCTGGGGTGCAGAGGACATGAGTGGAGAGTTCTTCATGAGTTCTACTTCCCAGAGCTTTCCATTTTGTACTTTCTAAGTGAAAACACTTGCTGGGGGTTCTGAGACAGCAAAGCACAACCCTGAAGCTAAGCTTGGACATCTTAAACCAGTTCACAAGGTAAGGGGCAAGGTGGGCAAGGCAGGGGGGCTTTGAGGACTTGTTGGGCCAGAGTTAAGTTCAATGTAGAGAATTTTGAGGGAGAAAAATGACAAAGGTAAAAAGGCAAGTTGAAGCCAAGGGCTTTTGATCAATTAAAAAATAAAAGTTCAGGGGAAACACAGATATCATCTGGACAGATATTGGAGCTAGCAGATTCAAGTTGAATAGTAAGAAAGAACTTTGACTCAAGAGCAGCAGTCTCCTGCTGGGGAGCCTACATCTGGCCAGCTGGCTCCACAATGCATTCCATATGGATTAAATCTTGTTGGCTTGACACTACCTTCCAGATCAAAGGACACTTCTAAAAATAGCCTTTCTTTAAAGCTGCTGCTTGATGAATAAACAGAGCAGGCAAGAAGACTACAGCCTATTTGATAGCTCATTGTCTCAACACAGGAACCCATTTCCTGCCCTGGCTGTCAAGGCTAAGAGGTACAGACCGTCCTCAAGGAAGGTGAAGCTTGGAGTCCCTGCCAGCTCTCCTCAGGGCTCAGAGAAGCTCGGGTAGTGTGCAGTCTGGCCCTATTCCTATGGCCTAGCAGATGTGGGGCTCCAGCTGCCACAGGAAAAAGGAAGACAGCAGTCACGGAACAATGGTCCAGTCAGGCAGCTGAGAGGAAGGAATAGACTAGTTCGCTTACACACGGCATCCGTGCAAACAGCAACCAACCCTCCTCTCTCAAAATCCTGCATCCTCATCTCACTCACTTCTGAGATTTGGGAGACAAGGACTATTTTGTTTCAAAATCAGTTGCTCAAGAAAGAACATACTATAGATTTATGGCAGAAATCCAAGTGCCTATAGGTTAAAAGAAGAGATTAACATTGAATATATACCATCCTCAGGCCAGTCAGAGCTCAGTGCTTTACTATCACAATCTTATTCAGTCCAAATCATGACCTGGTGAGGCAGTTGTTATCCCCCTTTCACAATGAAACAACTCCAGGAGGGTGAGAATTGTGTTAGGTCTTAGGTCAGCAGAATCTTTGGGACTCAGAATGCCAGGCTCTTTCTGTGTCTTGATGTCACTTTGGAGCCAAGGGTAAGAACGCAGTGATTAACTAATGGGGAAGGATGAGAAGCACAGCTGGCCCCTGAGCCTTCTGGGGGCAGAAGCGGTGCTGGCCTGATGGGAAGCCTGACCCACAAGAATGCCACATCCATGCTACCAACCTGTTCCACCAGCCCAAGTATTGCCACCCACATGGGGCATGTTGTCTGGGTCCTCCTTCCCGTGTTTGGGGGAGCTCACATCTTCTCCACTGTCTCTGTTGATTGTTATCTAAAAATGAAGAATTGAAATATTATCAATATCCTGGGACCAACACCAGAAATTACATGACAGAAAGAATTCTTTTACTGTAAGTCCTTAAGATATCTCATAATCTTAGGACATAGACTTGACAAATGTTGTTTGTGTCTGGCAAAAATTTTATCATTTAACCTTCATCTAATTGGGAAGGAGATGAAGTACATTTTAAAGTTATTTTTAAAGAAGAAAAGGACGATGTCGGTGAGCCCGCCCCCCACACAGACCGCGGTCAGAGGTCGGTAGCTGAGCCTGCCCACCTGCCTCCCTAATGCTGAGGGACACTGCACTAGCCTCCATGCTGACTCAGTACACCCTCACTGGGATTCCTCAGCTTCTTTTGAGGCTGGTGTAGGCATTTTAAATTATTCCTTAGGGCGTGGTCATCATCATTGGAAGGGCGACTCCCTTCCTGAGACACCTACAAGAGACTGGAGACCCTTTTGACAAGTACCTCTATTTACTCACACCCTACACTGTTCCCCATTCTGTTGTTCACAACTAGAAATACTGTAAATAGTAATTGAACTGATCCTGTTTATTTTAAAAACGTTAAAGTCTTTATAGGGTCTATCTGGTTTAGGGCTACATTTTCTTTGTATTGGGTGCTATTTGTATTGATCTCCCCTTCAAAGGAGAGATAGTGGAAAACTGCAGGGTCATAATAAGCCTGCAGGGGGGAAAATTCAGTATCTCTGATGTTCACTGCTAGAGGAGTATATGTAGAAACAATATGAAAAACAGGGGACAAAGGTGTCCCTAACAAACCAAGATGCTATTGTGATAGAATCCAATCACAGCATGGCAGTAGAAATGATAGAAAAAGAGTTTAGAATCTGCATGATTAAAATGATCCATGAAGCAAAAGACGAGATAAGAGAGCAAATGCAGACAATGCATGACCACTCCAGTAGACAGTTAAAAGAGCAAATGCAAGAAGCAAAAGAACACTTCAATAAAGAGATGGAGATTCTGAAAAAAAAAAAAAAAAAAAAAAAGCAACCAGAAATACTTGAAATGAAAGAAACGATAAACCAAATTAAAAACTCAATAGAAAGCATCACCAATAGAATAGATCTTATGGGAGACAGAATCTCAGACAATGAAGACAAAATATTTAATCTTGAAAATAAAGTTGAACAAACTGAGAACATGTTAAGAAGTCATGAACAGAACCTCCAAGAATTATGGGATATCATGAAAAGACTGAATTTAAGTATTATTGGGATTGAGGAAAGTACAGAGATACAAACCAAAGGCATGAACAACCTGTTCAACGAAATAATATCAGAAAATTTCCCAAACCTGAAAAATGAAATGGAAAATCAAATACAAGAGGCTTACAGAACACCATGTGCACAAAACTACAACAGATTCACACAAAGATACATTATAATGAAAATACCTCACATACAAAATAAAGATAGGATTTTAAAGGCTGTGAAGAAAAGCATCAGATTACATATAAGGGGAAACCAATATGGATATCAGCAGATTTCTCAGCCTAGACTCTAAAAGAAAGAAGCGCCTAGAACAATATATTTCAAGTTCTGAAAGAACATAGATGCCAATAAGAATCCTATACCCAGCAAAATTAATATTCAGATTTGACAATAAAATAAAATCTTTCCACAATAAACAAAAGAATTTACAAATAGAAAGCCTGCCCAACAGAACATTCTCAGCAAAATATTTCATGAGGAGAAGGTGAAAAACAACAATACAAGTCAGCAAAGGGAGGAACTACCCTAAAGGAAAAGCCAATCAAAGGACAAGTAAAAAACCAAAAGTAAGCCAAAATGACCAGGAATACAAACCATATCTCAATAATAACCCTGAATGTCAATGGCCTAACTTCAATAATCAAAAACATAGACTGGCAGATTGTATTAAAAAGAAAGACCCAACAATATGCTGCCTTCAAGAGACTCATCTCATAGAAAAAGACATCCACAGACCAAACGTGAAAGGATGGGGGAAAAAAAACCATGCATATGGACCCAGTAAAAAAGCAGGGGTCTCCATCCTCACATAAGATAAAGTGGACTTCAAACCTAAGTTAGTCAGAAGGGACAAAGAAGGACATTTCATACTGCTTAAGGGAAGCATAAAAGAGCAAGATATAACAATTTTAAATATTTATGCCCCAAACAATGGAGCATCTACATATATCAAACAAACCCTTCTCAATTTTAAGAATCAAATAGACAAAAACACATTAATAGTGGGGGACTTTAATACACTGCACTTATCACTGGATAGATCCCCCAAACAAAAACCAAACAAAGAAACTATAGAACTAAATAATGCAATCAATGATATAAACTTAATGGATTTTTATAGAGTATTTCATCCATCATCGAGCGAATATACTTTCTTCTCAGCAGTTCATGGATCCTTCTCCAAAATAGACTATATGCTATGCCACAAAAAAGCCATTAGTAAATACAAAAAAAATTAAAAAATAGAGATACTACCCTGTATCCTATTCAGATAATGATGGAATGCAATTAGAAATGAATGATAAAATAACAAACAAAAACCACTCATACACCTGGAGACTAAATAATATGCTATTGAATGATGCAATGATAACAGAAGAAATCAGGGAAGAAATAAAAAAAATTCTTAGAGGTAAATGAGAACAACAATATAACATCAAAAACTCTGGGACACTATGAAAGTGGTACTAAGAGGAAAGTTCATTGCATTGAGCTCATACATTGAAAAAATAAAAAGTCAACAACTAAATGATCTAACATTACACCTCAAAGTCCTAGAAAAAGAACAACAGATCAACACCAAAAATAGTAGAAGACAGGAAATAATTAAAATCAGAGCAGAAATCAATGAAACTGAAACAAGAGAAACAATTCAAAAAATTGACAAAACAAAAAGTTGGTTCTTTGAAAAAGTAAACAAAATTGATAAACCCCTAGCCACACTAATGAAGAGGAGAGAGAAAACTCAAATTACTAGAATTCGTGATGAAAAAGGAAATATCACAACAAAACCATTGAAATACATAACATAATTAGAAGCTACTTTGAAAATCTATACTCCAACAAAAGAGAAAATTTCGAAGACATCAACAAATTTTTAGAGACATATGATCCTCCCAAACTGAATCAGGAAGACGTACACAATCTAATCAGATCAATTTCAAGCACCAAAATAGAAGAAGCCATCAAAAGCCTACCAACCAAGAAAAGCCCAGGAACAGATGGATTCTCAGCTGAATTCTATAAGACCTTTAAAGAAGAACTGATACCGATTCACCTCAAAGTATTCCATGAAATAGAAAAGGAGGGAACCCTTCCAAATTCGTTCTAGGAGGCTAGTATCACTCTGATACCAAAATCAGACAAAGATGCATCAAGGAAAGAAAACTTTAGACCAATATCCCTGATGAACATAGATGCAAAAATCCTTAACAAAATACTGGCAAATCACATACAAAAATATATTAAAAAGATAGTGCACCATGATCAAGTGGGGTTTATCCCAGGGATGCAAGTTTGGTTCAACATCTGGAAATCAATAAATGTAATTCACCACATCAATAGACTTAAAGTTAAGAATCACATGATTATTTCAATTGATGCTGAGAAAGCATATGATAAAATACAGCACCCCTTCATGCTTAAAACACTAGAAAAAATAGGAATAGTAGAACATATCTCAACATTGTAAAGGCCATCTATGCTAAGCCCACAGCCAACATCATTCTTAATGGAGAAAAACTGAAAACATTCCCTGTATAAACTGGAACAAGAAAGGAATGCCCTCTTTCACCACTTCTATTCAACATCGTCCTTGAAACACTTGCCAGAACAATTAGACGGACCAAAGAAATTAAAGGGATACAAATAGGAAAAGAAGAATTTAAGCTGTCACTATTTGCTGATGACATGATCCTATATTTAGAAGATCCAAAAAACTCTACTAGAAAACTTCTAGAACTAATAAATGAATTCAGCAAAGTAGCAGGATATAAAATCAATATGCGTAAATCTAATGCATTTCTATCCATAAGTGATGAATTCTCTGAAAGAGAAATTAGGAAAACCACTCCATTCACAATAGCCTCAAAAAAAAATAAAATAAAATAAAGTAAAATACTTGGGAATTGATCTAACAAGAGTTGAAAGACCTATACAATGAAAACTACAGAACACTAAAGAAAGATATTGAAGAAACCAAAGAAGATGGAAAGATCTCCCATGTTCTTGGATAGGCAGAATTAACATTGTCAAAATGGCCATTCTACCAAAGGCACTATTCAGATTCAATGCAATTCCAATTAAAATCCCAATGACATTCCTCATAGAAATAGAGAAAGCAATCATGAACTTCATCTGGAAAAACAAGAGACCTCAAATAGCCAAAACAATCCTGAATGGAAAAAGTGAAACAGGAGGTATTACAATACCAGACATTAAACTATACTACAGAGCAACAGTAAGAAAAACAGCATGGTATTGGCACCAAAACAGACCGGCAGACCAATGGTACAGAATAGAAGACACAGAGACAAAACCACATAAATACAGTCACCTCATACTAGAGAAAGGAGCCAAAAACATACAATGGAGAAAAGATAGCCTGTTCAACAAATGGTGCTGGAAAAACTGGAAATCCATATGCAGTAAAATGAAATTAAACCTCCATCTCTCACCCTGCACAAAGTTCAACTCAAAATGAATCAAAGACATAGGAATTAGACCAGTGACCCTGCACCTAGTAGAAGACAAAGTAGGCCCGAATCTTCATTATGTTGGCTTAAGATCAGACTTCCTCAACAAGACTCCCAAAGCACAAGAAATCAAAGCAAGAATCAATAAATGGGGTAGACTCAAACAAAAAAGCTTTTCCTCAGCAAAGGATACAATCAAGAATGTGTAGAGAGCCTACAGAGTGGGAGAAAATCTTTTCCATAGACACTTCAGATAGAGCACTTATCTCTAAAATTTATAAAGAACTTACAAAACTTTATACCAAAAATACAAAGAACCCAATCAATAAATGGGCCAAGGAACTGGACAGAAACTTTTCAGAAGAAGACACATAGGCAATTAATAAATATATGAAAAAGTATTCAACATCTCTAGTAATTAGAGAAAAGCAAATTCAAACTCTAAGATTTGATCTTACTCCAATTAGAATGGCTATTATCAAGAACACAAACAATAATAGATGTTGGCGTGGATGTGCGGAAAAAGGCACACTTCTACATTGCTGGTGGAGTTGCAAATTGGTGTAGCAACTCTGGAAAGCAGTATGGAGAATCCTCAGGAAACTTGGAATGAACCCACCTTTTGACCCAGTTATCCCACTCCTCGGTTTATACCCAAAGAACCTAAAATCAGCAAACTGTAGTAACACAGCCACATCAATGTTTATAGCAGCTTAATTCACAATAGGTAGATTGTGGAACCAACCTAGATGCCCTTCAACAGATGAATGGATAAAGAAACTCTGGTATATATGCACAATGGAATACTATTCAGCTATAAAGAAGAATAATATTATGACATTTGCAAATAAATGGATGGAATTGGAGAATATCATACTAAGTGAAATAAGCCAAGCCCAAAAACCAAAGGCCGAATGTTTTCCCCAATAAGTGGAGAATGATATATAATGGGGGTGGGTGGGTGAGGAATGAGAGAATAATGGGGGAACTTTAGAATATGTAGAAGGAAATGAGAGGCAGGGGGGTATGAAAAATGGTGGAATGAGACAGGCATCATTACCCTATGTACATGTATGATTACACAAATGGTATGAATCTACATTGTGCACAACCATAGAAACGAAATGATGTACCCCATTTGTGTACAATGAATCAAAATGCAGTCTGTAAAAAATTAAAAACTAAATAAAAAAAAATAATAATAATAAAAAGAAAAGGAGTTGAACTGGGTTTTAGCTTCAGAATTTTCCTGTTGCAGAACATGCTCTGAACATTTACAAAAAGATTAGACCGCCAAGAAAGAGGGAAAAATGGATCTCAATAGTCAGATACTTTCCCAGCCATTTAAAAAACTCACCACCTTGCTGGTCCACCTGTCAATAAATATACATTTTACTCATTTAATTTTTAAAGAAATTCCATTACTTTGAGAAATCCCATTTTGTATAAAATATGTAGAAAACAAAAACAGATAATGTATATGTGGCTCAGTGATAGATTATGTTCTATACATCAACATATATTAAAAGTTGCTTGTTTATTTTTTGGACCTACAGCTGTGTTATGGTGTTTTGTATTTTTCCTAAAATTGTCTCTATTTTAACAATGAATTTATGGTTCCTGCAATTGAAATAGAAAAAGTGGCACTTTAGCTCCCCCGCCACGTAAGAACTTGTCCCTATTTCCAAACTTCTTTCATTTATTCCCTGAACTGAGGAATGGTGTTCAGAACAGTTCTTGCAATAAATCTGTCAGGGCTTGGATCACTTTTGGAACTTCCCCTGCCACTCTACCCAGTAGTGACATCCTGGGGTTGATTCACAGGTTCCAAATCTGGTAAATAAGGACATCCGATGGGGTTTTAGTCAAAATCAGCTATAATTCAATATGAGACTAGTGTGCTTACATGGAGTTTGACCCTTCTACAGGCCATTTATAAAGAAGTTCTAAAGATGGTCTTCACTGTGACTGTTTTATTGAAAGAACTGTTCTGAGTACCATTCCTCACTTTGGGATATGTGTGTGTGTGTGTGTGTGTGTGTGTGTGTGTGTGTGTGTGTGTGTGTGTATTCTGGTATGTTGTTTAAAAATAAATAAAAGAATTTGGAAGAGGTATGAAAAGCAAATTCCAACGTGTCTAGTACTTTCATCAAACATTAGTTACCTCCTTTAGACATTTCACATACTCCAGTCAGCCTGCTGAGAGAATAGATTTTTAAGTACTGAAATTGATGGCCCAAGACAAAAGAAAAAGCCTCCACAGTTACCTCCAAAATCATGCTTTTGAAGTTGCAAAGACACCCGCCATCAGGGAGGCAGAAATAGTGAATAAAGTGCTGGGAGAAAGGAACTGGTGTGCTCTTTGTCACCTGTGTGTTTTGCCATGTCATCTACTGGGAAATGGTGCTGCTTACATTGTCCACAAGGCAGCCCCAACCAACCCCAAGTGGGAACCTAGACTATGTTGGAAAACTAATTAATTCCTGATAAAACAATCATCAGCCAAACCCTGATTTATTTCACATGAATATATACCACAAAATTCTAGAGATAGTCAATTAAAAGTAAAGCACCTGGGGAGTTGATTTGATTTTGTGTCATCTGATGAATGCTGTTGTACTCAAGGAATATATTTGTCTAGGTGAAAGAAATGACATATATATGCACCAAGGTTTTTTCAAAGGGTGTCTCTTACATAAATAGATAAAGATTCATAAAAGAATCAAGCAAAAAAGCTCAGAGTTCAACTCAGAATAGAAACTCGAACAGATACCAAGGAAGGACTGTCATTTGAGGAAGTTTATTTCCTGGGGACAGATGTTGCTGTACAGCCACTGGCCATTCTGAAAGTTGTTAATTGCTATCTGCTGTCATTCATGTGTTGAGAAGGATTTGAAATGCATTTCCCTTGAGAGCTGGTTTCATCTAGAAAAAGCTCAAGTAAGTCATTCTAAAGACAAAAATAGTACTGAAAATTCACTTAAGGTGATCAAAATTTTCTTCAAACCAGAAAATATCATGACTCTTTATAACCTTTGACAGAGGCTGCTGTACAAGCTAAAATACTTGATGTGTTTCCCACAGTGGACATCCTCTACTTTCTTTGAGGTAATTGTGCTGTGATCTTAAGAATCAGAATCCTCTACTTATGAATTAAAATGGAAAAAAAAACAACACACACATAGATCTTGTAAACTACAAGTCATAAAAATGTTCCAGAGTAAGGCAGCCCAAAGCCAGCACAGGGAAGGGACATGACTCACTGAAGCCCTATAATTCTGGGCAAAGCCCTTATATTTTAAGCTCCTCCGTGAGCACATCATTTAAAAAAAAAATCTGTGAAATGATATAAATAGCCACAATGTAATTCTGGAAGAAAAGTTAGCTCTTGGACGTATGAATGAACTACATGGTTGATTACCATTTCCATCTGGACACTAGTTGTTACCAAGCAGGAGTTTCTACTTGCCCACACAACATCTATTCTTTCTTCTTTTGAACAGAGTCAGATGAATCATGGTTGGGTGGAATTAAGCAGCAAAGTCCCATTCCCCGATGCAGGGTCTAGAGGATTGGTCTAGGGGAAGCCGTGTGACCTGAGATGTCAGAGAAAGCTTCCCTCCCAGGTAAGAAAAGTGTCCTGGGGAAAGATTCTGACTATCCTGAGTGCATTACCTTCTTCTACCTCCACTGCACATATGTGCACACTGATACACACACACACACACACACACACACACACACACACACACACACATTTCCTCTCCTGGGATGCAGGTGAGTGAGGACATGATGTACAGAGCTGTAGCCTCCACCTGGTGATCATGTGGTGACAAGAAGGTGGCAGAGGAAAGGAAGAACATATTCCTCTGATGACACTTTTGAACTCGGTATTCCGCCCTAGAGTCACTGAGCTTTTATCCTCTACATAAACAAATAGTAAGTGTCCGAGTTTAAGTCACTGTAAGTTGGACTTCTGCAACTTGGACTTAATTCATATATTAAGGACTTGATTCATATATTAAGGAATAAATGAGAGGTAGCAGGGCAGGAGCCACTGTCTTGACTTTCTGAGAAGGCTCTATTTTTTTTTTGTTTTTGGTCTTTTTCTAAAAATTTATTTTTATTGTAAACAAATGGGATGCATGTTGTTTCTGTTTGTACATGGAGTAACAGCATACCATTTGCATATTCATACATTTACATAGAGTAATGATGTTTGATTCATTCCATTATTTTTTTCCTTCCCCCCATCCCTTCCACCTCTCTTTTCCCTCTACACAGTCCCTCCTTCCTCCATTTTTGCCCCCCTCCCACCGCCCATTATGTGTCATCATCCACTTATCAGTGAGATCATTCGTCTTTTGGATTTTTGAGATTGGCTTATCTCACTTAACATGATATTCTCCAATTTCATCCATTTGCCTGCAAATGGAAGGCTCTACTTTTAAGAAGATATGCTTTTAATTTTCTGACATTTAACACCTCCATAATGATATCAGATCAGTGATCGTACTTACTACAGCTGCCTACTCTTTTCTTGATGGATTAACAGCCAACTGAATGTATCCATCCATTTGTTTTTCAAACAAACACTCCTGTGCCTGTTTGGGGTGTATCTGCCACTCACTACAATACAGAGATGCATGAAACAGAATCTTTATTTCTATTAAGATAGCGTATAAAAAAGAAGCAAAATCATAGCAAGGCGTGATGCACGCCATCACATGGTACTGACCACATCTACCTGAATCTTATTAGTGTCTGAGATTATTCTTACCCACAGACCAGAAAATTCTCTCACAGTTATAGATAGGATGAAAGTCACATTAACATGTATGTAGCAATGATGATCTTTCTTATGATGTCAGCTGGCTTAAAAATTAATTAATTAATTAAAAGACTGTACCTTTACAATGATAATGCATGACAAAAATACCTTTGTCTCATAGGAAACTTTCCCAATTTTCATCTCTGGCAAAGCTATCAAATGTGCAATTTATCTTCAGTTTTTTCCTGGCCTGATAATAACATTCGCTTCTAAATACTGAATGACCTTCTACCCTTTTTAATTCCTCACCTCTCTACAAAGCAGAGAAGACTGACTTCTGATCACTAACATCCATAAATGACACTGAAGCTGACATTCACTCATATTAAATAACTGACCCCAGAAGATATTTGTATTTTAAGTGCCTTTATTACTAATTGAGATTTGAAGCCTTTTTTCCTTTGTTAGAAAGTCTAGGAATTAGAAAGCAGGCAGAGGTGTTAGAATGGGGCCTGGGGTGTATGAGGCCTAGTTCCTGGCCCTGAAAACAAATGCCTATTAGGATGACTTGCGACATTACGAGTGAGCAACAATGGCTGGTCCCTGGTATGTCCCGTAGGAGCCCTGTCTTCTGGTGTAGAGAGGTTTCTTATCTTTCTCATGGGCTTCTTCAAGTCAGCCAGCAACCTTTCCCCTCACTCTGAGATGGAGCCCTTTGCTCACAGCCGGAAACCTAATCCACTGGTCTTATCGTCCTACTTCTTTCTGCCTAAAAACTCTCAAAAGACTTATGTATATGCTGATTTTTGGCACAAATGATGTGTTCCGTAAATCTTTTAAAATATTTGAAACTCAAAACATGACCTCTATCTCAATGTTCTGGAACATTCTATGCATCCTATGTTATTTGAGTTCACAGAGTCTCTGACAGAGTCCCTTCTCACTGGGATGATGTTCTTCACTGGAGCCATTACTGTGCAATGAAAACATCCAGTCCAAATTAAAATGAAGATTCCACAGGGGTAGCCTAAAAAGAAAGCAAAATACCAATTTGCTAATATTTGACTATGTTTTTTATTATCTGATAGGAGTAGCTAATATAGTGGCTTCTACTTTCAGCCTTGTACATAATTGGTCCTTAATAAATATGTGCTTAATGAGTCCATGGGAGGCTTCTCAGTGACAAAATATTAAACAGTTTAATTGCATACAACTTTCTCCATAATAAGCTGTCATCTGGGTGTCTGGTGAGACTTTTTCCTGCCCTGCCTACTAGCCTAAGATTGGTACACGGGGAGCCATGGATCAGCAGACAGCCATTAGATCAGGATAACATGTATCCCTGTTGGCTCTTACTTGACTAACAGTATCTACTTATTTTTTTCTCTTTCTTATTTTTTCAATTCAATAGGAAAAAAAAAAGATAAAAATTTTTGGGAAATCTGGGAATATGGAATGCAGAATGATAAAATTAAGAGGCTATTTCATGGGTTAAGATGCTATACTTACAAATCTTTATGGGGAAACCAAATGTTGTTATCCTCATGCGTAGGTGAGTGTCAAAAACAAATGTTCACAATCCACAGATACCATGGACACCAACAGTTTACTGGCACAAAAATGTTCTTCTCCTGCTGCCACCTCACAGGGGCACATTTAGTATTCCAAACATTCACAGGAAAACAACTGCTAATTAAATTCCAAGACAGCAGGGGTAGGGCAAACTGTCATTTCTTCATATATTCTATCTTTTCTATTTTGGTCTCTTGTTTTTAACCTTTGAAAGGTTAACATTATAATGCATCAATAAGAAACTGTGGGGGAAAAGACTATGTTTAAAAAATTAATATTCAGTATTGGGGTAAATCAGTGACCACCCTCAGACCTCCACAGCCAAGTGAAGGGTTAGCCATACAAGGAAACCTCAGGTACAGCATACAGTGTGCAAATGCTGTGGTTTTGCAATGTAGGTGGCCCTGGCAACTGACATTTTTTTATCATTACTGAAACTAAATGATCTCTGCTGGCATTTCCTGACTGGGTGGCTTTAGTCTTCTACTCAAGTTTTGTGCTTTTTCCAAAGAAGAAAGCTGATGTGGTAATTTTTGAAGCTACTGTACTTCCCAGGTCAACAGACTCCTCTGAGGTGTTGAAGAAAGCTAGGAAAAGGAAGGGTGGGTACAAAAGCCATTCCCACCATTATCCTGGGTACAAGCAAAGGAGATTTTTAATGTGAATCCTGAAGGTTCTTTAAAGCAACCATCACAACTGCATGCGACAGCATTTAGCTGGGGAATTATTTGTCAGAAAAGACACTAACTGAGCAGCCCTGGACAGGGTATAGCAGCACAGTCCCTGTGGAGGGACATTTCTGGCTCAAAATTCAGCACCTGGTTTTCCATTTTCTATGTTTCTACTAAAGTCACAGGAGGCAACTAGCTAACATTTCTACCAGCCATGTTTCACCACCTCAGTTGACAAAGATGTTTATGAAGTCACTGCCTATTGGGGACCTAAGTGTCCCTAACCATTTCCTCAAGAAACTCGGAGTCCCTTGAAAACTTGTGTTGTAATGTCAGAGATAACAATCCCTTTTGCTTCCCACAGGTTCAGAATTGTCACTTACATAGTTTTTGGCAGTTGATGTGCCTTAAAAATATTAATCAGAATACAACACACCAGCATAAGGCAAGGCAACAGAGGAAAGAGCAATCTGCTTTGTACACACAAAACTCAGCAAGGGGTGGAATAGCACTCAGTGGCTGAGAACATTGAAGTTGTATTTTGATGCTCACTGTGGGAGGGAACATTTTAGGTTGCTACATTGGCTTCAATGGCTAAATCAGCACAAGGAACATAAGCAGGAAGAACACATTAAGGAACAGTAATGCACTTTTATTATAGTGCATCTATGTATGCATGTATGTGTGCACTATATACATTCACAGACATGTTTTTTAAAGAACATATTCCATTGTGTATATATACCAGAATTTCTTTATCTATTCATCTGTTGAAGGGCATCTAGGTTGGTTCCACAAATCTAGCTATTGTGAATTGAGCTGCTATAAACATTGATGTGACTATGTTACTGTAGCATGCTAATTTTAATTCCTTTGGATATAAACTGAGGAGTGGGATAACTGGGTCAAAAGGTGGGTCCATTCCAAGTTTTCTGAGGATCTCCACACTGCTTTCTAAAGTGGCTACACCAATTTGCAACTCCACCAGCAATGTAAAAGTATGACTTTTCCCCCACATTCACGCCAACATCTATTATTGTTTGTGGTTCTTGATAATAGCCATTCTAATTGGAGTAAGATAAAATCTTAGAGTTGTTTTAATTTGCGTTTCTCTAATTACTAGAGATGTTGAATACTTTTTCATATATTTATTAAATGCCTGTATGTCTTCTTCTGTAAAGTTTCTGTCCAGTTCCTTGGCCCATTTATTGATTGGGTTCTTTGTATTTTTGGTGTAAAGTTTTGTAAGTTCTTTATAAATTTTAGAGATAAGTGCTCTATCTGAAGTGCATGTGGAAAAGATTTTCTCCCACTCTGTAGGCTCTTTTTTACTGTGGTATATATACATAATGGAATATTATTCATCCATAAAGATGAATAATATTATGGTATTTGCAGATAAATGGATGGAAATGGAGAATATCATGCTAAGTGAAATAAGTCAATCCCAAAAACCAAAGGTCAAATGTTTTCCCTGATAAGTGGATGATGATATATAGTGGGGGTGGGGGTTAAGGAGGTAAGAGAAGAATGAAGGAACTTGAGATTATGTAGAGGGAAATGAGAGGGAGGGGGGATATGAAAAGTGGTGAAATGAGTCAGACATCATTATCCTATGTATATGTATGATTACATGAATGGTATGAATTTACATCAAGCACAACCATAGAAAGGAAATGATGTACCCCATTTGTGTAGAATGAATCAAAATGTAGTCTATAAAAAAAAAAAAAAAGAACATATTCCAGTGGCAAAATCACACTGCAGTGAATCAGGCTGTGACATATGTAGGAAGAGGTGGCTCGTTATGTAAACTAGCATGGATTCTAGGTGGGTACGAACGGGTATCATTCTCCCTGTCATCTGCAGCCATGTACAGCCCTGGTGCAGCACAGAAGCTCAGAGACTCTGGTGAGTAAGTGAATGACAGTTACTGGCATGAGGACACAAAATGGGCACAGTGGTGCACTGGGCTCCGAGAACATGTGGGAGCTTGATATTCACTCTCCTGGAACTCAAGCAGGCAAGTTGCAAAGCAGGAATTTGCGGGTAAGAGAAGAGTATTATTAGACATTGCTTAGCAAAACATTCTTCTAATTTTCAGTTGTGAAGCCTCTTACTATCTGAGCAACAAATTTAGAACACTGAATACCATGGGAAAAGCTTTCAAATTAAATTTAGAACACAGTTAATGACACGTTTATCTTATGGATCATTGACATTGAGCTACATAGTAATAACAAATTGTGTAATGACTATAATTAATTAAGGGTTCATATAATCAAACATTAAAGAATTGGTCATTTTCTCCTTTGTTTAGTTCTCCAGTTTCTTCACAAGTGTGAATCTATCAGCTTTCCATTTACATCCTGAAACTCTTACTTCTAAAATGTCTGAAGTTCTAGATGTCTTTTCAACAAGTTTCCCCATCTCTGCCCCCTGTGGTTCTTCTCTCTGCAGCCCATCTCACCAGTCTCCTGCTATGCCTATCTCAGATCCCTTCCAAAGAGCCACAGAGGCCTGGGAGATTAAAAGCTTCATGCAGCACAGAATTTGGGATTTGAACCTGGGTAGGTTTGGCCATGGGCACCATGGCATGGCCACTTGCAATGCAAACTGGATCATGGAGGGGAAAGGAAAAAATATAAAGATGCTAAATTAATCTAGGGCCTCAGAGGGCTGAGGTGGGGTGATTAGAGTGGCAGTCAAACCTTCCTCTGTATCCTCCGATGGCCTTCTTTGCTGTGTAACTTTTTATGACTTTTAGGAGTTTTTCTACTGACATCCTTGTACCCCATGACCTAACACTGTAATATTATGCTTGTGCAGTCATTTGAGGTAACTTAAAAGAACCTTGGTTTTCAGAAACACACTTTGTCCCCTACTCCTATCTTATTTTGACATGTCTTACTCTCATGTTTCTGAGTTTGAAATAGAGAATGAGGTTAGGTCTCTGTAAGACACAGATGGTAAATGAAGAAAGTGCCTGAGAGGTGTTGGGAGTGTTTGAGGGGATGAGGTACACAGCAGAGCAAGCACTGGGTTAAACACTAAGAACTGTTCAGTTAGGAGCCACATTCAAAGTTCAGTGTGGCTCCTAATTTGTTGTTGACAATTCACTTAACCTTTCTGGGCCTTAGTTTTCTCATCTTCCAAATAAAAAATAAGGCTAAATCCTTTCCAACTCCAAATTCTTTGTTTTTTATGTAAACTGATTTCAGTTCCAACAAGTCACCAGGGGTCAATTTAAATAAAACAAAAGTTAATTGTAATGAATATTTTGATGTAATCATATGAGTTTGGGTATTCTCCAAATTGGTTCATTCTGCTTTCAAATGTTTGTTTTATATATATATATATATTTGCAAGGCAGTTTATCATGTAAAATCCAGCTTATTAGGAGTAAGAAAATTAGCTTTTGACTCTGTTCTAGAATTAATAGGTGAATAATATGTGAAGTGGTTTGGGCCAAAATTATTTATCTTCACTTCAGTTTTTTCACTTAGAAAACAAGGAGGATGACTGCAGAAATGTAACTCAAGTGAGCTACACAGCTCTGCCAATTGGTAGCATTTTACATAGTTATTATAATATGAAACCTGAATACTGGTCTAACTCAAAGCTAGCAAAATTTTGCTGTGGGAGGTATGCATCACATAGTAGGGATGGGGAAGTGGAAGCTAAATCCTGAATTCCATGACTGCCATCAAAAGACAATGCTCTAAAATAGAAGAATCAAGAAGAAACATCTGTATACTGGTGGAAAATTTCAAGAGAAAGAGAAGGCGGGGGGAGGAGAGGAAGAGACAGACAGAGATGGAGATAAAAAATAACTCAGCAAAAACAGCTAAAAATGTTTCCCTCTGAACCATTTCATTATAAATCTGATAGATTTAATTTTTAAAACTATACACACATAACAGATTGACCTTCGTGTGCCTCCCTTCTTGCCTGTCAAACTGCTACCCACCTATGGTATAGTAGTTCTCCCTTATCTGCAGGGATCTGTTTCTAGACCCTAATGGGTGTTTGACACCACAGATAGTACTGAACCCTACACATTCACTGCTTTTTCACACATAACTCTGCTATAGTTTAATAGGCACAGTAAGAGATTAACGAGAAAACCAATAATAAAATGAAATAATGATAACAGCACAATGTAACGAACTTCCCAGCATCACTACTCTTGCTCTTTGGGTTCATTGCTAAATAAAATAAGGATCACGTGAACACGAGCACTGTGACACCACGACAGTCTATCTGATAGCCAGGAACAGCTACTAAGTGACTAATGGGTAGGTAGCACCTACAGTGTGAATTCGTGGATTTATTGTAAAAAGATGAAACATGTCCTGGGTGGGACAGAGAGCAACAGTGTGAGATTCCAGAAGGCTACTCAGAACAGTGCACAATTTGTAACATATGAGGTGTTTATTTCTAGAATTTTCTATTAATATTTATGAATCACTGAAACCTCAGAAAAGTGAAACACAGACAAGGGGGAAGGGGAATGACTGCAGTTTATTTAATAAACAGTGCCATGAGTCAGGCACTCTGCTGAGATGCTCGGGATACAAATGAGACCTGGCTCTGCACTTCATGGAGTTTTCAGCCAGGAGTGGGAGGGGATCTTCAGTCAGTAACCAGTGTAGACAGGGGTCAGCACAGTGTGTCAGCCGAGCCTGCTGGAAGGGTCCACAACCCAGGCTGGGGTCAGGATAAGCTTCCTGGAAGAGGTAATACCCAAGGGGAATCTTGAATGAAGTATAAGAGTCAGACAGCACAGGAGGATGGAGGACTCAGGCAGAAGGAGCAGCAGTGAGTGGGGGCGGAGGTGAGAACCAGGGCTGAGGCAACAGTCTACACTGAGGGCACTGAACCTCTGTTACTACAGCTTCCCTATAGTTTTCAATACAATCCGCATGCAGGACACATTCACTGAGGTTACGATGCTGAAATGCCTCATTCTCAAACCTACCCATTCCACTGGCTCAAAGTGGAATAAACTGACCAGAGCACATAGAAAACCCCAATAACCAGAGAAGGAGGTAGGGCTCATCACTGCTAAATTTGCTTTTTCTCACTCAAGAATATCAGGGAGAAAAGTGTTCATCATTGTGGCACTGCTTCACCAGTAATTACTACATGCATTTATTTAAAAAAAACAAAACCCAACTCAGTCTTTACATCTGAATAAACACTTAGAATTCATATTACCTTGCAACTCTTCCTCCCTGCCCTCTTCCTTACAATCCTGCCAGTATGTAAGAGTACTCACTGTACTTGTTGTGAGTTTGCCTTTTTAAGAATGATAATTTCAGCTTTCAAATATAAATTACTTGTAATATTTTTAAAATTGCAGAGAAGGGTAAGGTCCATGCCAGCAGCCTAGGATCCAGTGGCTGGTGTTCAGCTCTTGTTCTGCAATTAGGAGCTTTGAAACCTTGTACAAGACTCAACTTCCCAGAATGTTAGTTTTCTCATCTATTAGTGATAAGTCCATATCACCCTCACAGAGTTACTGTGATATTCAAATAAGACATGAACCAGTTGTGTGACTCTACTAAGGAAAGTACTTAATCTCTCTGGATTTCAGTTTCTTCATATACAGAACGAATAGGTTACAATCAGATAGGATTCTAAGTCATTTCCAGCTTGGAACCTGTGTATAGCTGCATTAAGAATGTTTTGAAAAAATGTAAAATACCACTTAAATATATACACATTAAAACATTATGAAAATAAAACAGATGAAGGGAGAACCCATTTTACATATTGTATGCAGTTTTGAAATTTCCTGCCATTTCTATGGCTATTTTTGTTTGTGTGCTTTACAACCACTGACCACCTGAAATCAAGGAACCAAATAAGTTGGTTGAAAAGAGAATTTAGAATGAAAAGGACAGTGGACCAAGAAGGAAATAAATCTACAAAGGAGACTTAGGAGGATCAGACAGGAGAGGCAGGAGGGAAATCAGGAGGAGATTGGTATTATCATGGAAGACTGAGCTCTAAAGGCATGTGCTGAGTTCAGTGCAGCTCAGGTACCAATAATATGATGACTGAAAAGGGCACACTGAATTTAGCAAAATAAAGTCTACTCATGACCTGCAAGGACTATTCTGCAGAGAGGGAGGAAGGGATGAAAGTTATAGATTGAGAGGTGAGTGAATGGAGGTCTGGCAGTAGACAAGTGCATGTGGACACGTGTTGGAAGATGTTTTGCTGTGAGCAGGGTTAGAATTATGTAAGTCAGAGAGAGTAATAGGAGACTTGATCTTTGGGAACTGTTAAGACTAATGTCTGAGAATTTGGGGGAGAGTGGTTTGAGGTCTGAAGAATGTGAAGAAGGAGTGAGACTACAAAGACGAGGCTTAATAGACTCCTCCTTTTCATCCCTAAAGAATTTCCAAATGTGCTCCTTTAAAAGGACGTTTTGGGGCAAATAACTATCTGTTTTGAGATATTAAGTGCTAGATAGAAGTGCTAGGTTCAAGAAAGAGGAACAGAGGCTAGATCAGTGGAATCTAATGCTACTTCCTGTACAAACTGCAAGTATTCCAACGTGAGGACAACCACCCTGCAACTGGTACCTCCCAGAAGTTGAACCTGAATTTCCCAAATAGAAGATGCTTTCATTCCTCTGGCTTTCAGAGCACTCTGTAAATATCCATGTTGTTCTTTGGTTACAGTGGCCATCAATCTTGTATGCTATATCCACTGCTAACCAAGTCAGAAGTCCCGAGTTCACAGCTGTATTGCACAGTGTCATTCACTAAATGCAAGCTATGAAATGACCACTTGACTCAAAGGGGAAGTGTCATCTGGTGTATACAAATTAACTTTACACATGCAGAGGAAGTCTTGTGGCACTGAGTGAGGTATCTTTGCAAGAACAAAGCATTGCCAGAAACAGCAACACAATAGCACATGGGTGGGCCATGCTTGGAAGCAACATGTTCTTTATGAACTGTGTGAACACTCTGATTTACAATTTCTAGAGAGTCCTGAGTAGCTTAGCAAAGAAAATTCGAGGAAATCAGGCAACCCCTTCCCATGCTTCTAAACTTCTTAGGTACAAAAGACAGATAATTTCCTAAAGCATTTCTCAACATGAACGAAAGGGAAAAGGGACCTTTGAGTCTGTGACAGCTTATTCACGACAGTGTTTTTAGCATGAGCAAAGCAGTATCCAGGCTTAGAGAAGCTCACAGGAGCCAACTTTTGTTCTCCCTTATGTACGTACACCATAAATCAAAAGAAATAATTTAACAGGCAGCCAGAGCCCAATGGCTCATAGTTACCCTGGGGAGTGTTAAAATTCTCCTGTTGGTAGACTTATATAAACCAAGATGGAAAAATTTTTTAAGAATACTCCTTTGCAGGAGGGGTCAAGATGGTACAGTAGAGAAGGTTACTTTCTGAACTGCTCCACGGCTTGTCTTTGAGGTCAGAATTAAAAAAAAAAAAGAAAAAAAAGATCCTACTGAGAATTAATACTGGGTTTCAGGATGGCCTAGGGACACAGACAGTAGAGAAAGGAAAGGAGAGGGAAGGGGAGGGGAGGGGAAGGGAGGGGAGGGGAGGGAAAAGAAGGGAAGAAGGAAGAAGAATGAAGAAGGAAAGAAACCTACTGCAGACACTGGTGCTTACTGATGCAGATCCTGTGGGCAGGTCAGAGAGAGAGACTAAAAGAGCATGCGTTTTGGGTGCACCAAGGCATGACTTGAGAAGACAGTGACTGGGGACATTGTTGAGCTGATGCAGTGTTTCAGCTATACTTTGTTTTCATGTGAGAGGGACATTGTGTGTCTCCCAGTGATCTGTGGAGAGCAGGGTCAGCCTCCATCTTTTTCCTCTGTGCTACAATGGCTGGTAGGTGTGGGTCCAAAACCAAGAATCCAGACTTGTGTAATTCCAACTGGGTCCAAAAACCAGACCTGGCAGTGGCCCACCACAGTGTGACTAGAAAACCAGGTGAAGTTCTGCTGTGGACAGGGAATTCAAGACACTCAGACCTGAGAAATCCTGAGAGTCTCTCACAGTGAGTCTCGGGGTTCACAGGACCAGCTGGGGACTACACAGGACTTAATTGCCCTGGCAGTGCTTTGGGTCTGAGCCCAGATGGACGAGACACAGGAGTGGTGGAGGTGGAATGGGGGCAAAGTACTGGCTCCTCCACTACCCAAGTTGAACCCAGGAGAGATCCAAGCAGTACTGATGCCTAGTTTGGAATGGAAGCAGTGGGCTCTGGAGGTGTGCCGATTTAAAAGCTTCACCAAACATCATTCCACAAAGTACCTGGGGTCTAGCTAAACCCAAATCCCACCTCTAAGAGCTCCACCTCTGGGAACCCCTTTCACAGAACTCTACATCGACCCCCTCCAGTGAGTGAAGTGGACAACACCCTCCAACCTATTCTACCTCATACTGTGAGAAGGGAAGCTGAGAACAGGCTACGAAGAGGAGCTCCACAAAAAGAAGGAACTGACAGCCCCTGACTACTACTCTTGCATGCAACATGTACTTAAAGAAAGACAACTGGGAACTTACAACCAACATATAATATTATAGACAATTTTTCCATTATCACAAGGGAAATAATCCCTAATCTTCCATCGAGAACTTTTTTTTTTTTTTTTTTTAACCTTTGTGTGCTGAATGGACTATGGGCATTTGAACATTTCTTGACTGTCTTTCAAGGACTGGCATTTTTGATTAATATACCTTGGTTTTGTTTTACATTGTTTTTTTGTTTGTTTTGTATTGTTTTTTCTGGTTTCCCTTGATTCTCTTCCTCTCTTTTCATTCACTAATAGCCAAATTCTACTGTTCTTTCTTTCACTCTTGCTTTAACTCCTTACTACTACTGTCTCTCATCCTCCCTCTCAATTATTACATCCTACATCTCTTCTACATTCTCCCTTGTCACCTTATGAAATAGCAAACTCTTTTGTAAACCTAATATCTCTACCGTTGGCAACTGCCTACTATACCATTTCTGTTTATAGTGCCAATTAACATTGTAGATGCCAAAATAGGAACAAAGTATTTATTTTAATGCTGAATATTGATTGTATTGGTTGTTGTTAATATTTCTGTTCCTAAAATGTGAGGTAACAGAAATCTTCAGGAACACTATAAATTTATAGGGTAGAAGCTCTGTAACCTCAGATGTTTACTGGGTAGACAAACAACATGAAAAAGCAAGGGAACAAACCATTTCAAACAAATCAAAATACCTCATTAACAGAATCCAATGATATCACAGTGGAGGAAAGGTAAGAGAAGGATTGTGGAAACTTCAGTTAAACTGATCTGCAAGGTAAAAGATGATGTAATGAATGAAATCAGAGAGAAAATCTAAGAAGTGAAAGATCAATAAGGATATAGAAATTCTGAAGAAAAATCAGTCAGAAAGCCTCAAAATGAAGGAATCAATAAACCAAATTAAAAACTCAGTGGAAAGCATCAGTGGCAGACTAGAAAATTTGGAAGATAGAGTTCCAGGCAACAAAGACAAAATGTAATCTGGAAAATAAAGTTGACCGTGGAGAAAAGATGGCAAGAGAACATGAACAGAACTTTCAAGACATGTGGGATAAAATGAAAACACCAAATTTAAGATTAATCAGAATATATGAAGTCTTGGTGATATAAACCAAATGAATGCACAGTCTTTTCAATGATATAGTATCTGAAAATTTCCCAAACCTTAAGAATGAAATGGACTATCAAATACAGGAGTTATTCAGAACTCCTGAGTGAAGCTCATTGTGAGATACCTCCCTTGCATCTGAATACTGAAGATTGGGAGGTTTGAATAGTAAATGACTATTATACTGTAGTTTTTTTCTTAATTTTTAATTATTTATTTATTTTTTCTCACTCTATTTTCCTTTTGTTTGTTTCTTCAGAGTCTCTTTCTCCCTTTTCTCATGCTAACAACCAACTTCTTTTGATCATGCTCTAACTCTTCCCATGATGTAGTACCTCTATACACTTTCTTCTTATCCCATTAACAGTTACATCCTACCTCCCCATCCTCTTTGTCTACCATTAGAATTTGTAGATCTTATTGCAAGCCTATTGATTATACTGTAGATAATAATCAAATTCATCCTACTTGTTTATTACAACACTCTTAACAACTTCATAGGGACTATCTGGTTTAGGGCTGCATATTCTTTGTATTGGGTGCTGCTAATATTGATTTTCCCATAAAGGAGAGGTACTGGAAACCTGCAGGGTCACAATAAGCCTACGGGGGGGGAGGGGGGGAGGGAAACTGCAATACCTCAGATCCTCACTGCTAGAGGGGAAGATACACAAACAACATGAAAAAACTGGGGAAGAAAGTGTCTGAAACAAACCAAGATGCTATTTTAATAGAATCCAATGGCAGCATGGTAGTAGAAATGTCAGAAAAGGAGTTTAGAATGTACTTAATTAAAATGATCCATGAAGCAAAGGATGAGATAAGAGAGCAAATGCAGGCAACATACAATCACTCCAGTAAACAGTTAAAAGAGCACATGAAGGAAGCAAAAGAGCATTTCAACAAAGAGATAGAGATTCTGAAAAAAAAATCCAAACTGAAATCCTTGAAATGAAGGAAACAATAAACCAAATTAAAAACTCCGTAGAAATCATCACCAACAGAATAGATCACTTGGAAGACAGAATCTCAGACAAAGAAGATAAAATATTTAATCTTGAAAATAAAGTTGACCAAACTGAGAAGATGGTAAGAAATCATGTACAGAACCTCCAAGAATTATGGGATATCATGAAAAAATGAAATTTAAGAATTATTAGAATTGAGGAAGGCACAGAGATACAAACCAAAGGATTGAACAGCTTGTTCAATGAAATAATATCAGAAAAGTTCCCAAACCTGAAGAATAAAATGGAAAATCAAATACAAGAGGCTTAAAGAACACCAAATGCACAAAATTACAACAGATCCACACCAAGGCACATTATAATGAAAATGCCTAACATACAAAATAAGAGTAGGATTTTAAACGCTGCAAGAAAAAAGCATCAGATTATATATAAGGGGAAACCAATACAGATATCAGTAGATTTCTCAGCCCAGATCCTAAAAGAACAACATAGTTCAAGCTCTAAAGGAACATGGATGCCAACCAAGAGTCTTATATCTGGCAAAACTAACCTTCGGATTTGATGATGAAAAAAAATCCTTTCACGATAAACAAAAATTAAAAGAATTTACAAATAGAAAGCCTGCACTACAGAACATTCTCAGCAAAATATTTTGTGAGGAGGAAATGAAAAACAACAATGCAAGTCAGCAAAGGGAGGAACTACCCTAAAGGAAGGGCCAATCAAAGGAGAATCCAAGTCAAGTTAAAAATCGAAAATAAGGGGGGAGTTTCAAGATGGCGGCCTAGAGGGCGGCTGCATTTCATGTTGCTCCAGGACGCAGGATTCAAAAGAGGAGATAGTGAGAGACTTGGGACCAGCTCAAGGCCGCCGGGTGAGTCTTTCCCGTTGGGGAGGCGTCCTGGATGGGGCAGTAGCCCTCGAACGCAGGGAACTTTGTGAAGTAGAGTTGCTTGGTGAGACGCCCGTCCCCCCGCTGGAGCAGTAAACACGGACAACTGGGAACATTGTAGAGGAGGCGGCTCAGCACAGCGCTTGGATTCGAAGCAAACACTGGGGCTCTGGGTGGCTGCCTGAGGAGGAGCTGCGTGGCGAGCTGTTTAGACCCAGAACAACCGCTTCTGAACACCAGGGGGTTGCCTGGAGGAAGAGGAGAAGCGCGGCGGGTCGCTTGGTCTAGGAGTGACTGCATCAGAGCCACAGGCGGTTGCCAGAGGAGGAGCTGCGTGGCAAGCTGTTTGGACTCAGAACCACCACTTCCGAACACCGGGGGGTTACTCGGAGGAAGAGGAGAAGCTCGGCGGGTAGCTTGGTCTAGGAGTGACTGCATCAGAGCCACAGGCGGTTGCCAGAGGAGGAGCTGCGTGGCGAGCTGTTTGGACTCAGAACCACCACTTCTGAACACCGGGGGGTTACCCGGAGGAAGAGGAGAAGCGCGGTGGGTCGCTTGGTCTAGGAGTGACTGCATCGGAGCCACAGGCGGTCGCCAAAGGAGGAGGCGAGTGGTGAGTTGATTGTACTCAAAGCGACCGCTCCTGAACACCAGTGGCCTGCCTGGAGGAGGAGTGCGGTGGGTCGCTTGGTCTCGGAGCCACCGCTCCTGAACACCCGGGGGGCTACCCCGAGGAGGAGGAGGAGGAACAGGGCAGGTCACTTGGGCTTGGAGTGACAGCCTAGGGCTATGGGCGGATGGCGGGAGGAGGAGACCCGAAGTGAGTTGCTTGGGCTCCTAGTGACTGCGTCGGAAACCGGGCGGCTGTCCGGAGGAGGAGGTGTGTGGCGGGTCTCTGGGTCTCGGAGCTATTGTACGGGGCTCCAGGTGGTGGCTCAGAGGAGGGGCTGCATAGCCAGGCGATTAGGTGCAGAGCAGGGTCCCAGGAGCTAGGTGGCTTCTTGCTGGAAGAGCCGCACAGAGACACGCCTAGGGGCGGAGCGAAGTTTCCAGGACTGCGGGCGGATTCTCTGGGAGAGGCAGCCTAAGGAGACTCGCCTGCAGAGGGTGAGGCTCCCAGGCCCAGGAGGTAGGTCCGGGCCCCTGGGAACATTGCAGAGGAAGACAGCCCAGCCCAGGCGGTAGTTGTAGATTGAGGGGAACCTTTAGGAGGGGAACTGACCAGCGAGACGTCCCCACTGAGTGAGTCTTCCCTGCCGGGAGAGGATTTCTCACAGGGACGGTAAAACCAGAGACACAGGCACAAACGGGACTTGCCTCAGCCCACAGCCTAGTTCCCCGTTGGATGACCATTGGTCAACAAGTGGAGGCACCTCTGCCCACTAGCAGGGAATATATGCCACCTGAGGGTCACCACCCCTAAAGAGGCAGCTTCTTCGTGGAGCTCTGCATTATCAACTTCATCCAAGACCTCAGGCTACTGAAGGATAAGAGGGGATATACTAGCAATCTTCAGGGACATTATAAGTCGATAGAGGAAATCTGCAATATCTCAATGACCACTGATTAATGAACAATATGAGAAAACAAGGAAAGAAAATGCCCCAAACAAATCTAGATGTTACATCAATAGAATCCAACAACAGCATGGCAGAAGAAATGACAGAAAGGGAGTTCAGAATGTACATAATTAAAATGATCAGAGAAGTAAACGATGAGATGAAAGAGCAAATGCAGGCATTGAATGATCGCACCAATCGACAGTTAAAAGAGCAAATTCAGGAAGCAAAAGATCATTTCAATAAAGAGTTAGAGATATTGGAAAAAAACCAAACAGAAATCCTTGAAATGAAGGAAACAATAAACCAAATTAAGAACTCCATAGAAAGCATAACCAATAGGATAGAACACCTGGAAGACAGAACCTCAGATATTGAAGACAAAATATTTAACTTCGAAAACAAAGTTGAACAAACAGAGAAGATGGTAAGAAATCATGAACAGAATCTGCAAGAACTATGGGATATCATGAAAAGGCCAAATTTGAGAATTATTGGGATTGAGGAAGGCTTAGAGAAACAAACCAAAGGAATGAACAAACTATTCAATGAAATAATATCAGAAAATTTCCCAAATCTGAAGAATGAAATGGAAAATCAAGTCCAAGAGGCTTATAGGACTCCAAATACACAAAATTACAACAGACCCACACCAAGGCACATTATAATGAAAATACCTAACATACAAAATAAAGACAGAATTTTAAAGGCTGTGAGAGAAAAGAACCAAATTACATTCAGGGGGAAACCAATATGGATATCAGCAGATTTTTCAATCCAGACCCTAAAAGCTAGAAGGGCCTGGAACAACATTTTTCAAGCTCTGAAAGAAAATGGATGCCAACCAAGAATCTTATACCCAGCAAAACTTACCTTCAAATTTGACGATGAAATAAAATCTTTCCATGATAAACAAAAGCTAAAAGAATTTACAAAAGAAAGCCAGCATTACAGAACATTCTCAGCAAAATATTTCATGAGGAAGAGATAAAAAACAAAGAAGCAAATCAGTAAAGGGAGGAATTATCCTAAAGGAACTGTCAAATAAAGGAGGAACCAAGATGAGTCAAAAAATAAATAAATAAATAAATAAAATTTTAAATATGAACCAAATGACCGGGAATACAAATCATATCTCAATAATAACCTTGAATGTTAATGGCCTGAATTCATCAATCAAAACACATAGACTGGCAAATTGGATTAAAAAGAAAGATCCAACAATATGTTGCCTGCAAGAGACTCACCTCATAGAAAGAGATACCCATAGACTAAAGGTGAAAGGATGGGGAAAAACATACCATGCACATGGACTCAGCAAAAAAGCTGGAGTATCCATCCTCATTTCAGATAATGTGGACTTCAAGCCAAAGTTAGTCAGAAGGGATAAGAAGGACATTTCATCCTGCTTAAGGGAAGCATAAATCAGCAAGATATAACAATCATAAACATCTATGCCACAAACAGTGGCTCACCCATGTTTGTTTTTTTTGCTCATCCAAACAAATCCTTCTCAATTTTAGAAACCAAATAGACCATAACACAATAATACTTGGTGATTTTAACACGCCTCTCTCACCACTGGACAGATCTTCCAAACAAAAATTGAACAAAGAAACCATAGATCTCAATAACACAATCAATAATTTAGACTTAACAGACATTTATAGAATATACCATCCAACCAAGAGCGAATACACTTTCTTCTCAGCAGCACATGGATCCTTCTCTAAAATAGACCATATATTATGCCACAAAGCTAATGTCAGCAAATACAAGAAGATAGAGACACTACCTTGTATTCTATCAGATCATAATGGATTGAAGTTACAAATTAATGAAAGAGTAAAAAACAGAAACTACTCCAACACCTGGAGATTAAACAATATGCTACTATATGATGAATGGATAACAGAAGATATTAGGAAGGAAATTAAAAAATTCTTAGAGGTAAACGAGAACAAAGAAACATCATATCAAAATCTCTGGGACACTATGAAAGCAGTACTTAGAGGAAGATTTATTTCATGGAGCGCATTTAATGAAAGAAGTAAAACTCAAAAAATAAACGAACTAACACTACAGCTCAAAGCCCTAGAAAAAGAAGAACAGACCAACACCAAAAGTAGTAGAAGACAGGAAATAGTTAAACTCAGAGCTGAAATCAACGAAATTGAAACAAAAGAAACAATACAAAAAATTGACAAAATAAATAGTTGGTTCTTCGAAAAAATAAACAAAATTGATAAACCTTTAGCCACACTAACAAAGAGAAGACGAGAGAAAACCCAAATCACTAAAATTCGGAATGAACAAGGAAATATCACAACAGACACGACTGAAATACAAAACATAATTAGAAGCTATTTTGAAAATCTATACACCAAAAAATAGAAAATTTCGAAGACATCAACAGGTTTCTAGAGACATATGAATTGCCTAAACTGAACGAGGAGGACATACACAATTTAAATAGACCAATTTCAAGTAATGAAGTAGAAGAAGTCATCAAAAGCCTACCAACAAAGAAAAGTCCAGGACCAGATGGGTTCTCAGCCGAGTTCTACAAAACTTTTAAAGAAGAGCTCATTCCAATACTTCTCAAAGTATTCCAGAAAATAGAAGAGGAGGGAACCCTCCCAAACTCATTCTATGGAGCCAATATTACCCTGATACCTAAACCAGACAGAGATACATCGAGGAAAGAAAATTTCAGACCAATATCCTTAATGAACATCGACGCAAAAATTCTCAACAAAATTTTAGCAAATCGCATACAAAAACATATTAAAAAGATAGTGCACCATGATCAAGTGGGTTTCATCCCAAGGATGCAAGGTTGGTTCAACATCAGGAAATCAATAAATGTCATTCACCATATCAACAGACTTAAAGTCAAGAATCACATGATTATTTCGATAGATGCAGAAAAAGCATTTGATAAAATACAGCACCCCTTCATGCTCAAAACACTAGAAAAAATAGGGATAGTGGGAACATTCCTTAACATTGTAAAGGCCATCTACGCTAAACCCATGGCTAATATTATTCTAAATGGTGAAAAACTGAAAGCATTCCCTCTAAAAACTGGAACAAGGCAGGGATGCCCTCTTTCACCACTTCTATTCAATATCGTCCTTGAAACTCTAGCCAGAGCAATTAGACAGACCAAAGAAATTAAAGGGATACGAATAGGAAAAAAAGAACTCAAACTATCCCTATTTGCTGATGATATGATTGTATACTTAGAGGAACCAGGAAATTCCACCAGAAAACTTTTAGATCTCATAAGTGAATTCAGTAAAGTAGCGGGATATAAGATCAATGCACATAAATCTAAGGCATTTCTATACATGACCGATGAATCTTCAGAAAGAGAAATTAGGAAAACTACCCCATTCACAATAGCTTCGAAAAAAATAAAATCCTTGGGAATCAATCTCACAAAAGAGGTGAAAGATCTCTACAATGAGAACTACAGAACACTAAAGAAAGAAATTAAAGAAAACCTTAGAAGATGGAAAGATCTCCCATGTTCTTGGATAGGAAGAATTAATATTGTCAAAATGGCCATACTACCAAAAGTGCTATACAGATTCAATGCAATTCCAATTAAAATCCCAATGATGTACCTTGCAGAAATAGAGGAAGAAATTATGAAATTCATCTGGAAGAATAAAAAACCCAGAATAGCTAAAGCAATCCTTTGCAGAAAGAGTGAAGCAGGGTGTATCACAATACCAGATCTTCAACTCTACTACAAAGCAATAGTTAAAAAAACAGCATGGTATTGGTACCAAAATAGAAAGGTGGATCAATGGTACAGAATAGAGGACACGGACACAAACCCAAATAAATACAATTTTCTCATACTAGACAAAGGGGCCAAAAATATGCAATGGAGAAAAGATAGCCTCTTCAACAAATGGTGCTGGGAGAACTGGAAATCCATATGCAACAGAATGAAACTAAACCCATATCTCTCACCATGCAGGAAACTAAACTCAAAATGGATTAAGGATCTCAGAATCAGACCAGAGACCTTGCATCTTATAGAAGAAAAAGTAGGTCCAGAGCTTCAACATGTCGGCTTAGGACTAGACTTCCTCAACAGGACTCCCATAACACAAGAAATAAAAGCAAGAATTAATAACTGGGATAGATTCAAACTAAATAGCTTTCTCTCAGCAAAAGAAACTATCAGCAATGCGAAGAAAGAGCCTACAGAGAGGGAGAAAATCTTTGCCAATCATACTTCAGATAGAGCGCTAATCTCCAGAATCTATAAAGAACTCAAAAAACTCTACACCAAGAATACAAATAATCCAATCGACAAATGGGCTAAGGAAATGGATAGACACTTCACAGAAGAAGATCTACAAGCAATCAACAAACATATGGAAAAATGTTCAACATCTCTAGTAATAAGAGAAATGCAAATCAAAACCACCCTAAGATTCCATCTCACCCCCATTAGAATGGCGATTTTCAAGAATACAAGCAACAACAGGTGTTGGCGAGGATGTGGGGAGAAAGGTACACTCTTACATTGCTGGTGGGGCTGCAAATTAGTGCAGCCACTCTGGAAAGCAGTGTGGAGATTCCTTAGAAAACTTGGAATGGAACCACCATTTGACCCAGCTATCCCACACCTTGGTCTATACCCAAAGGACTTAAAATCAGCATATTACAGAGATACAGCCACATCAATGTTCATAGCTGCTCAATTCACAATAGCCAGACTGTGGTACCAACCTAGATGTCCTTCAACTGATGAATGGATAAAGAAAATGTGGTATATATATACAATGGAATATTACTCTGCCATAAAGAATGATAAAATTATGGCATTTGCAGGCAAATGGATGAAACTGGAGAATATCATGCTAAGTGAGATAAGCCAATCTCAAAAAACCAAAGGAAGAATGATATCGCATATAAGTGGATGATGACACATAATGGGGGGTGGGAAAAGTTAGTGTTAGGGTTAGAGTTAGGTTTAGGGAGGGGGGCAAGAATGGAGGAAGGAAGGACTGTATAGAGGGAAAAGAGGGGTGGGAGTGGTGGGGGGAAGGGAAAAAAATAACAGAATGAATCAAACATTACCCTATGTAAATTTATGATTACACAAATGGTATGCCTTTATGCCATGTACAAACAGAGAAACAACATGTATCCCATTTGTGTACAATAATAAAAATAAATAAATAAAAAAAAGAAAAAAAAAGAAAAAAAAATCGAAAATAAGCCAAAATGACAAGGAATACAAATCATATGTCAAAAATAAATCTAAATGCTAATGGCCTAAACTCATTAATCAAAAGACATAGACCGGCAGATTGGATTAAAAAGAAAGATCCAACAATATGCTGCCTCCAAGAGAGTCATCTCATAGAAAAACATTTACATACTAAAGGTGAAAGAATGGGGAAAAACATACCATGCATACTCAGTAAAAAAAGTGGGGGTCTCCATCCTCATATCAGATAAAGTGGACTTCAAGCCTATATTAGTCATAAGGGATAAAAAAGGATATTTCATACTGCTCCAAGGAACCATAAACTCGCAAGACATAATGATTCTAAATATTTCTGCCTCAAACAATGGCACATCTATGTATGTCAAACATATTCTCAATTCCAGGAAACAAATAGACCACAACACAATAATACTGGGTGACTTTAACACACTACTTTCACAACTGCATAGATCCTCTAAACAAAAACTGAACAAAGAAACTATACAATTAAATGATACAGTCAATGATTTAGACTTAACATACATATATAGAGTATTTCATCCATCAATAAGCAAATACACATTCTTCTCAGCAGCTCATGGATCCTTCTCTACAACTGATCATATGTTACCCACAAAGTAGCACTTAGTAAATACAAAAAAAAAAAAATAGAGATACTACCTTGTATTCTATCAGATCATAATGGAATGAAATTAGAAATCGATGATAAAATAAAAACCAGAAACTCCTCCAACACCTGGAGACTAAATAATAAGCTATGGAATGATGGAATGATAACAGAAGACATCAGAGGACATAAAAAAATTCTTAGAGGTAAATTAGAAAAACAATATAACACCAAAACCCTATGAAAGTGGTACTAAGAGGAAAGTTCATTGCATTGAGCTCATACATTGAAAAAATAAAAAGTCAGCAACTAAATGACGTAACATTACACCTCAAAGCCCTAGAAAAAGAAGAATAGATCAACACCAAAAGTAGTAAAAGACAAGAAATAATTAAAATCAGAGCTGAAATCAATGAAATTGAAACAAAAGAAACAATTCAAAAAATTGACAAACAAAACGTTGGTTCTTTGAAAGAGTAACAAAAGTGATAAACGTTTAGCCACACTAAAGAAGAGGAGAGAGAAAACTGAAATTACTAGAATTCGTGATGAAAAAGGAAATATCATGACAGAAACCATTGAAATAATAACATAATTAGAAGCTACTTTGAAAATCTATACTCCAACAAAAGAGAAAATATCAAAGACATTGACAAATTTTTAGAGACATATGATCCTCCCAAACTGAATCAGGAAGATATAACCAATTTAAACAGATCAGTTTCAAGCACTGAAATAGAAGAAGCCATCAAAAGCCTACCAACCAAGAAGAGCCTGGGACCAGATGAATTCTCACTCAAGTTCTACAAGACCTTCAAAGAAGAAACAATACCAATATTCCTCAAAGTATTCCATGAAATAGGAAAGAAGGGAACCCTTCCAAACTCATTCTATGAAGCTGATACCAAAACCAGACAAAGATGCATCAAGGAAAGAAAACTTTAGACCAATATCCCTGATGAACACAGATGCAAAAATCCTTAACAAAATTCTGGCAAATTGCATACAAAAACAAATTAAAAAGATAGTGCACCATGATCAAGTGGGATTTATCCCAGGGATGCAAAATTGCTTCAATATCTGGAAATCAATAAATGTAATTCATCACATCAACAGACTTACATTTAATAATCATATGATTATTTCAAGAGATACTGGGAAAGCATATGATAAAATACAGCACCACTTCATGCTCAACACAATAGAAAAAATAGGGACTGTAGGAACATACCTCAACATTGTGAAGGCTATCTATGCTAAACCCATCATTCTAAATGGAGAAAAACTGAGAGCATTCCCTGTATAAACTGGAACAAGACAGGGAAGCTCTCTTTCACCACTTCTATTCAACATCATTCTTGAAACACTAGTCAGAGCAATCAGAAAGACCAATGAAATTAAAGGGATATGAACAGGAAAAGAAGAACTCAAGCTATCATTATTTGCCAGTGAAATGATTCTATATTTAGAAGATCCAAAAACTCCACAAGAAAACTTATAGAACTAATAAATGAGTTCAGCAAAGTAGCAGGATATAAAATCAACACACAATAAATACAATTTTCTAATACTAGACAAAGGTGCCAAAAATATGCAATGGAGAAAAGACAGCCTGTTCAACAAATGGTGCTGGGAAAACTGGAAATCCATATGCAACACAATGAAACTAAACCCATATCTCTCACCCTGCACAAAAATAAACTCACAATGGATCAAAGACCTTGAAATCAGACCATAGATCCTGCATCTTACAGAAGAAAAAGTAGGTCCAAATCTTCAACTTGTTGGCTTAGGATCAGACTTCCTTAACAGGACTCCCATAGCACAAGAAATAAAAGCAAGAATCAATAACTGGGATAGATTCAAACTAAATAGCTTTCTCTCAGCAAAGGTAACTATCAGCAATGCGAAGAGACAGCCTACAGAGTGGGAAAATATCTTTGTCACTCATACTTCAGATAGAGCACTAATTTCCAGAATATATAAAGAACTAAAAAAAATCTACACCAAGAATACAAATAACCCAATAAACAAATGGGCTAAGGAAATGAACAGACGCTTCACAGAAGAAGATCTACAAGCAATCAACAAACATATGAAAAAATGTTCACCATCTTTAGTAATAAGATAAATGCAAATCAAAACTACACTAAGATTCCATCTCATCCCAATTAGAATGGAGATTATCAAGAATACAAGTAACAATAGGTGTTGGCGAGGATGTGGGGAAAAAGGTACACTCATACATTGCTGGTGGGGCTGCAAATTAGTGCAGCCACTCTGGAAAGCAGTGTGGAGATTCCTTAGAAAACTTGGAATGGAACCACCATTTGACCCAGCTATCCCACTCCTTGGTCTATACCCAAAGGACTTAAAATCAGCATACTACAGAGATACAGCCACATCAATGTTCATAGCTGCTCAATTCACAATAGCCAGACTGTGGAACCAACCTAGATGCCCTTCAGTTGATGAATGGATAAAGAAACTGTGGTATATATATACAATGGAATATTACTCAGCTATAAAGAATGATAAAATTATGGCATTTTCAGGCAAATGGATGAAATTGGAGAACATCATGCTAAGTGAGATAAGCCAATCTCAAAAAACCAAAGGACGAATGATCTCACTGATAAGCGGATGATGACACCTAATGGGGGGTGGGAGGGAGGCAAGAATGGAGGAAGGAAGGACTGTATAGAGGGAAAAGAGGGGTGGGGGGGAAGGAAAAAATAACAGAATGAATCAAACATCATTACCCTATGTAAATGTATGATTACGCAAATGGTATGCTGTTACTCCATCTACAAACAGAAACAACATGTATCCCATTTGTTTACAATAAAAATAAATTTTAAAAAATCAACACACATAAATCTAATGCATTTCTATTCATAAGTGATGAATCCTCTGAAAGAGAAATTAGGAAAACTACTCCATTCACAATAGCCTCAAAAAAAAAAAAAAAAAAAAACTTGGTAACTGATCAAAGAAAAGAGGTGAAAGACCTCTACATTGAGAACTACAGAACACAAAAGAAAGAAATTAAAGAAAACCTTAGAAGATGGAAAGATGTCCCATGTTTTTGGATAGACAGAATTTATATTGTCAAAATGGCCACACTACCAAAAGCGCAATACAGATTCAATGCAATTCCAATTAAAATCCCAATGATGTTCTTCATAGAAATAGAGAAAGAAATCATGAAATTCACCTGGAAGAATAAAAGACCTTAAACAGCCAAAGCAATCCTGAGGAGGAAGACTGAAGCAGGAAGTATCACAATACCAGACCCAACTATACTGCAGAGCAATAATAACAAAAATGGCATATTATTGGCACTAAAATAGAAAGGTAGACCAATGGTACAGAATAGAAGACACAGAGACAAACTCACGTAAATACATTACCTCATACTAGACAAAGGTGCCAAAAGCATGCAAAGGAGAAAAGACAGCCCCTGCAACAAATGGTGCTGAAAAAACTGGAAACCCATATGCAGCAAAATGAAATTAAACCTCTCTCTCTCACCCTGTATAAAACTCAACTCAAAATGGATCAAGGACCTAGGAATTAGACCACAGACCCTGTAACAAATAGAAGAAAAGTTAGCCCTGAATCTCCAAAAACCCAGGAAATCAAAGCAAGGAAAAATCAATGGGATGGATTCAAAGTTAAAAGCTTTTTCTCAGCAATGGAAACAATCAAAAATGTGAAAAGAGAGCCTATAGAGTGGGAGAAAATCTTTTCCACATGCACTTCAGATAGAGCACTAATCTCCAAAATGACAAAGAACCCAATCAATAAATGGGCTAAGGAACTGGGCAGACACTTTACAGAAGAAGATACCCAGGCAATTAATAAATATATGAAAAAGTGTTCAACATCTGTAGTATTTAGAGAAATGTAAATTAAAATCACCCTAAAATTTCATCTCACTCCAATTAGAATAGCTATTATTAAGAACACAAATAGGTGTTGGCGTGGATGTGGGGAGAAAGGTACACTCGTACATTGCTGGTGGAATTGCAAATTGGTGAAGCCAATCTGAAAAGTAGAATGGGGATTCCTCATAAAACTTGGAATGGAACTACGATTTGACCCAGCTATCCCACTCCTTGGCCTATACCCAAAGGACTTAAAAATCAGCATACTACAGAGATACAGCCACATCAATGTTCATAGCAGCTCAATTCACAATAGCTAGATTGTGGAACCAACCTAGATGCCCTTTAGTAGGTGAATGGATAAAGAAACTGTGGTGTATATACACAATGGAAAACTATTGAGTCATAAAGATGAATAAAATTACAACATTTGCAGATAAATGGATGGAATTGGAGAATATTGTGCTAAGTGAAATAAGCCAATTCCAAAAAAACAAAGGCCAAATGTTTTCTCTAATAAGTGGATGATGATACATAATGGGGGTGGGAGAGTGGGTAGAAGAATAGAGGAACTTTGGATTATGTAGAGGGAAATGAGCGGGGAGGGGTGGGAGTATGAAAGGTGGTGGAATTAGACAGACATCATTACCCTGTGTACATGTATGATTACAGGAATGGTGTGAATTTACATCATGTACAACCATAGAAACAAAAAGCTGTACCCCATTTGTGCACAATGAATCAAAATGCAGTCTTAAAAGAAAAGAAAAAAAAGAAAAGAAGCAACAATAAATGCTGGAAAGGATGTGGGGAAAAGATACACTCATACATTGATGATGAGACTGCATACTGGTGCTGCCACTCTGGAAAGAGTAGAGATTCCTCAGAAAACTAGGAATAGAACTACCATTTAACCCACTCATCCCACTCCTTGGTATATACCCCAAATATTTAAGTACAGCATTCTACAGTGATGCAGCCACATTACTGTTTATAGAAGCTCAATTCTCAGTAGCTAAGCTATGGAACCAATGTAGGTGCCCTACAACAGATGAATGGATAAAGAAAATGTGGTATATATACAAAGTTGAATATTACTCAGCCATAACAAAGAATGACTTTATATTTGCCAGAAAATGAATGATTCTGGAGACTATTATGCTAAGCAAAATAAGCCAATCCCCCAAAACCAAAGGTCAGATGTTCTCTCTGATATGTGGATTCTAACACACAATAAGGAGGGTAGGGGAAGAATAGAAGTTCAGTATATTAGAGAAAGGGGAATGGAGGGGGGAAAGGAATATTAAAGACAGTGTAATGATTCCTTTTTTTTTTTTTTTTTTTTTTTTTTATATGGTGCTGGGGATTGAACCCAGGACGTTGTGCATGTGAGGGAAGCACTCTACCATTTGAGATATATACCCAGTCCAAGACAGTGTAATGATTCTGACATAACTTTTCTATGTATGTATATGAATACATCACAGTCAATATCTATATCATGTATAACCAAAATACTGGGGTCCTAATTAGAATAAGATGTACTCCATGTTTGATTAAATAAGTCAAATTATACTCTATTGTCATGTATAACTCAAAACAACAAGAAAAATTACTCCCTTTGCTCAATAAACATGAATGTTTTAAAAGTAAAAGATGGCTAGACTAAGAAGTAAAAGAAATTAATCTGGTAAGACGAAGTAATCACTCAGTGTTGGTAGATTAACCAAAACATATAGGATAACATATTCAGTGATTTAAAAATTCTATGCTTAATATAACCTGCTATTGGGTCCCCTCTTGCTTCTGCAAGAGTTCTGTTTCTATTCTTCACTCTAAATCTTACTCCTCTCACTCTAAAAAAAAAAAAAAAAAAAAAAAAAAAAAAAAAAAAGATCCTATGCTTGCTAGTTAAAAATCTCTACTTCTAGCTCTTTGCCTATTTAAAAAATACATATAGAAGAGTTTTATCTAGTGATTTGGCTACTGAATGCTAAAATTGAGCTTTTATCTAATCTCTGATTTGTCTATATTTGAAATAAGATCCAATAAATTTCCAGGTCTGAAGTTTTTTGCAGATTTACCTGTTGTTGATGGCAATTTTTTTTTAAAAAATGCACTCCCCCAGATAATGAGTCAATCCAGTTGATCCAGTTGATCAAAAGTATCCCAACAATTGATTTTTATTTAAAAAGAAAAATACATAAACAATGAAAAAAGATGGAAACAATCTGTTTGAGAAGTACTCTTACCCAGTCCTAACCTCTGATAACCACTGGGATTACAACAAATTGCTAACATAACAGTACACTTTTTCTTCTAACCAGCCTTTGTTTAGGTCCTTCAAGGTATGTATACAAACGTTTTAGTCTTCAAGCACATGCTTGAATGAAGGCAAAGGACTAGGAGGACTGAAGGGGACTTATGGCATTTGTGGGCAAAGTATAGATAATCAACAGGCTGGAAACATTTTCTAGGAAAACAATGTACTAGAGGGGCCACCTGGAGTAAGAACTGCAGTTCTTATAGAAAACGGTAATCTTAAAATGCTAAGTGAAATAGGCCAAGCCCAAAAAATCAAAGGCCGAATGTTTTCTATGATAAGTGGATGACAATATATAACGGGCGGGGGGGTTGGTGACAGGGGGAAGAGAAGAATGAAGGAACTTTGGATGGTGCAGAGGAAAATGAGGTGGGAGGGGGTGGGGGACAGAAAGATAGTAGAATGAAACAGACAGTGTTACCCTGTGTACATTATGATTACATGAATGGTGTGAATCTATATTGTGTACAACCATAGAAATGAAAAGTTGTACCCCATTTGTGTACAATGAATCAAAATGCAGTCTGTAAAAATTTTAAAAAATAATAAAAAAAACTGATGAAACAAAACAAAACTAAAATAGTAATTCTATGAAGAATACTTTTCAAAGCATTTAGAGACTTACTGGTTTTGGAAAAATGACAATGCTAGTGTTAACAGATTATTTTACTTAGAAATCTCTTTAGAAATGTCTCATTTGGAGTACCTGCTTAAAATTATATATAGCCTGCTTGGAATTCTTATCCATCTTATATGTACAGGCTCAACATTTTTACAGTTATTATGTCTGCTGACTGGTGAGGAGCCCAGTCCTGCAGTGTTGCTTAATTATTATTCTTAAAATGCCTGCTGTGTACTTGACTTTTTAAAAGGTAGCAATTCATCAGTCTTGGGAGATGCTGACAAGGGAATGATGTCTTCCCAGCAAACACAGTGTCATAGGTGGTGAGAGAGTCGTGCTAATTTGCCTCCATACTGTGTGCAGAACACACAATAGTTTTTTTTTAACTTTTATTTTATTTATTTATTTTTATGTAATGCTGAGGATTGAACCTGGTGCCTCACATGTGCTAGGCAAGCACTTTACCACTGAGCTACAATCCCAGCCCCACTATAGGTTCTTAATACAAAGAAGACTAAATATAGTACATGAGAGAAATGGGGAAACCTTCCTTGGTATGCATAAGTCTTATATAATCATATATTCAAGAATTATATTTCCAAAAAACCCAAAGGATCCTATAAAATTATCTTTTAAAGAAAATAAAATAATACAAAAGTCAAATGATTAATAACCAGTTGATCATCTGCTGTGCCTAGGATAGTTCATGTTAATGCCTGTTATCCCAGTGTAATTATTAAAAGCACCCCTTTTCAGTCTTATAAGCAGAATTATATGGTTGCCCTATAATAACTGAAGATGTAGGCAAAACCCAGCCCCATAGATGTTAATCATGCCATTTGGGTATTGAATTAAACTGTTTTTTGACAGCAGTCACCAAGGGCAACACTTGGTGACACACATCTCCCATTCATAAAAGTACGTTTGTTTGCAAAATATTTATTCTCAGTGCATATTAACAGTAATGTTTTAAATGCTGAAATATGAATTTCACAACTGTGAATTTTGTCTCCATAATTTGTCAATAAATTTTCTGGGATCTGTTTCTTATGGTGACTATTAAAAGAGAATAGGCAATGTTCAGTTTTTCAAAGTAATTCTCTAAGCTGTAAGCTAAGGTGGGCTGGACAGCGGTTTCACTTGGCCCCAAGAGCTGCTTGGCTTCCAGTTATTCCTGCTGCTGATCCCATATTTTTAATGGGTGCATTATAATTATACATAATAGTGGGATTCAATGTGCAATATTTGTACATGCACATAACAACTTGCTCAATCTTGTTCTCAGTACATTCCCTTTCCCTCCCCACCTCCCACTCCCATCTGCTTGTTCCACTCTCCTGATCTTTTATTATTATTATTATTATTATTTTAATTAATATTTTATAATTACATAAAAAAAGCTGATTCATTGGGGCACATCAGGACATGGACATAGCAGAATTTGGTATATATCATTCTCCAGTACTTCCCCATCCTTTTCCTCCACTCTCCCTCTGAATTCCTTTCATCTACTCTACTGATATCCCTTGTATTTCCATGAGATCGCCTTTATTTCTCTCTCTCTAGCTTCCACGTATGAGAGGAAGCATTCTACCCTGGCTCTCTGAGTTTGCCTTACTGCACTTTAGCATGTTGTTCTCTGGAGAGAATAACCCATTTAGTTGTTCCCACTCTACTTTCCTTGCCTTTAGACTGACCCCTTCCTTTCTCTAGGAAACAAGACCCCTACCTTGCATTTCTCTTCTAGCAACTGGCTTTCAATTTGGTCACCTATTGTATGAATCTATGATTTGTTTGTATTGTCCTTTCTCTGAAGTTTAGGGAACCCCTTTGCCTGATCCTGAACCTGGACTCCCAACCACAGTCAGGCATCCTGACTCCATTTTGCTTGTGTTCTCAACAATTAGGACAGACAATAAGGACTTCTCATCTTTGAAGAGCTGGCACCTAGTACAATGCCTGGCACATAGTAGGTGCTCCACAGACAGTTGTTAACTGAATGAACAACAAGTGAGTGCTGGAGCTTCCTTCTTGTTGATTGGAGCTGGGTTTCCTTCCAAGTGCCATTTCTACCCAGGCTTCCTCCAATACCAGCAGGGCTTGGGAAGCTAATGTTCTCATGTTGGCCTTGCATGAGTTAACACAGGAACAGAGCTTAAAGGATCATGGGATATAAAAGGAAGAAGAAAGGAAAGCCAACATTGACATTATCTCCTTCCTCAGAGTTTCATACAACATTAGGTCTCACCAAACTGCTTATTTCTGAAGTGGAGTAATTAAAATTTATTTAAACAGTTAAAAAAAAATCATGGGATAGTTGGGGTGTCCTTAATGGGGCAGCTGCTTAGGGTTGTACAGAGTGGGTTTCACAGTATGAGCATAACTGAAAGTCACACAATGACAATGTGGAGAACACCAGGTTCTGGAAGGCAAAAAGGAGGCAGTTCTTCATTTTCCCTCTCTCTAATTTGCCCAGAGAGAGTCATTTTGCAACCATCCTCCCAGTGAGAGCATGTGCTCATGTGTGCTAGAAGAGCCCAGTAAGGCTAGGAGTGACATGAAAGGAATAACCTCCCACAAGAACACACACTGTGAGTGAGTTTTAGCAAGTGCCGCTCTTCAGGAATAAGCATCTAGAAAGGAATGAATCTACTCTTGCCTTTCACACTTCTTATTACAGGTAAACCCCAGTATCTTTCCCCTATAATTTCATGCAGACAGACCTCATCAGAATTTGAAGGTAAGCATCTACCACAGTAGCTGACTAATTTGGATGTTTCTTATTGTATATTATATGAAAGCACCTCAACATCAAATGTAATCTTCCCATTTATTTATATATTTCTGCATGCAGCTGAAAGAAAGAAAATGCATTTCCAAGACTGCAAAGAAAAGAATGTATACCATTTTCCCTTTCACTAAAACTCCTTATAGAAGTTTCCTTATTTTCATGTACAGAGTTCAACAGGTAAACTAATGTGGCTTCTATGAAGCACTCACTCATTCATTCATTCACTCATTCACATACACAGTCACTCACAAGGTGACTCAAAGAATGAGGAAGTATGTTTTTCTATAGAACAAAGGATTCTTTCATAGAATGTCAAAGACCTAACTGTGAACTTTCCTGAATGTAAACACTGTTCAAATTGCCAGAAGAATTTCATCTATGTCTATAAAAGGTCTCAAACAATAGTTCTTACTGTATTTGGCAGGCAGTAGAATATTTTCTTCTATGTCTGTAGATGTGCAAAAGCTTTTATCAACTCAAAAGATACACAATTATAATGGTTTTCATAATAGCAATAATAACACATAGACCAGAGTACTGTTAACAGCAAAGAATTATGAGTAACATTTACACTTAGAGACTTCAAGAATAAAGAGATAGTTTAAGATATTAAGAGATAGTTTAAAATATTAGGCTGATGCTTTCCATTTTGTGTATTAACTTAAAACTTATAAAGCTGTGGATTTCTTTAAATGGATTTTATTATAATCAGATCAGTTTAATATCTTAAATTGAAGGGAATGACATCAGTTAGCCAAAAAAAATTTTCCCACTTTAAAGTTTTATTCTTTTAAACCACCTAATGCAAATAAATTGAAAATTGATACTGGTTATTATATTTCTAAAATTTAATGGAGCTATATGCTAATGAACCAAATTATATAACTATTTTAGAGATGCCGAAGTTCTTTCTTCACCAATCTGCAGGTTTCTCAGACATTTTATTGTCATATCTGCCCATTTCTTACAGCATTCAACCCCTGAAGTTCTTTCTTCTGTCACTGCAGAAGGATTGTGCATTTCTAGGAAATGATCTATGAAGAGTGTACAACAAGTCAGAGGATATTGAGATTTTATGTTGGGTTTTCTGTTTTTAAATAATGAGTATTAAATTAGAATGAGCTGCTTTTCAGGCCCTTGTGGGGTAGGATGAGCTAGTCAAGGAGACAACAGGGAACAGGGCAGTGTTTCTGTGCCTGGGTTCAGCTTCTGTGTGACATCCCCTCTTGTGTGTCAATGTCCACGGAGGTGAGTGATATCGGTTCTCCCCAGATCACAAAGACAGTGGAAATTGAAGGAATGTCTCACTTAGTCAAATCCTTGAGAAAAGGAGCTAGTAGGTTCCTCAGAGCTCCTGGAATAGAGGAGAGTCCAGAGGAATTCCTCAAAGATTTATTCCATATGAAAGAAAAAGGCTTACTATTTAGAGAGGGCAGTGGCAATTTCTGGAGGCCACCCACAGCCACCCTGGGCCCAGTACTTCTGGAGGAGGAGCCTGAGGATTCAGGTTCCTGGAAGGAACTGAGTTGGGCAGAGGAATTAAAATGATTCCTCTAATAATAGCAAGAAAAAAATAAAAATAAAAAAATAATTCTTTCTTCTTCAGTTCCCTTTTGATAAGAAAAGAGTTCTAAAAATGCAGACCCATCTTTTCAAATTCTAGATCTAATTCTGTCATAAAGTAAATGTATAATCTCGAGTCAGTCATTAACTTCTGGAGTTCAGTTTACTCATCTAAAGTTGGTGATGACACTGAATTCTTGTACTCTAATATTTTCCACACCGAAATATGTTCTATGTATGGTTTATCTATTTATCTTTATAATTTCTCTTTTAACTCTTATCATTCTTATTTTATCTGAAGAAACTGAGGCTTATTGAAGTATAGTAAGTTGCTTAGTCTTGTGGCTAGTACAGAGGGGAGCCAGAGTTCAAAGGCTGCTCTGTCCAATTCCAGAGTTGGTTCTTTTATGTGTTATGCTACACTGCCTTCATTCCATGATTTTCACTATAATAAACAGGCATGAATCTCTTTTTTAATGAGCCATTTGGTTGAAACTGGAATAATAAACTAGTTAGAATCTACAGCTTTGCTCATTGTAGATGGCTCCTGACCCTAGCTTTTGTCTGTCATATCTTCCTTCCTAGCATCTGGTTGAGTGGAATTGTCAAATTAACTGGTCAAAGACCAGGACATCCATTGGCTTACACTTTATAAGCAGGCAGAGTCACTATGCATTCAATGTGTAATAGGCCCCCCGGTGCTTCCCACTTTGGTGAAGTAAACTGGTATATGGCTTACCTCTTTAGGGAGGCCTAGCTAGGTTTGCACCTAGCAGTGGTCAGGTTGGGTCTTCTGCAGATATGGACTAGAGAGCATGGGAGGGATGCAAGAAGCCCAGCTTTGACCTTTAAGCCCACAATTTTCTTTCTGTTTATATTACTCTTACATTGAGGGTAAAACTCAATTCTTTTATTAGGACTTATTTCCTAATAAAAGAATCCAAATACATTGGTACTTTGGGTCCCATTTGGCTAATCATCTTGAGTCTAAAGTTCCTTTAATTTGGAATTCTGAAGAGAGAAGGCATAAGTAGTAGTAGACATTCCTAGGTCCTAGCCTACTATCACCTGACATCCTCAAATCCCCAGGCTTCCTATAACAAGTACAGAGATTAATCAATAGTTTAAAAACTACCCATAAAAGAAAACTCAAGACTTCACCTCTGAATTCTACCAAACATTTAAAAAATTGATAAAATTTCTCACAAACTCTTCCAAAAAATAGAAAAAGAGAAAATTTCTCAAGCAATTCTAGGAGGCCAGTATTACTCTGATACCCAAACCAGAAATAGACATCATATAAGAACAAAGATTTATATATGCATATGGATGTATATATTTGTTTATATATATATAAACATATTTATTTATATTTACATACAGTTTTTGAGCACAGTTGTCAAAATCCTCAAAAAAAAAGAAAAAAATAGCAAACTGAACCCAGCACTGTACATAAAAGAGAATTACACATTATGACCAAGTGGGCTTTATCCCCAAAATACAAAGTTGGCTTAAAATATGAAAATCAACTAAAGACGGAAAGTAAACTAGTGGTTCGCTAGGGTTGGGGAAAGAGGAGAATAAGAGCAACTGCTTATTTAGTCAAGAGTTTCTTTTTGAATTGATAAAAATGTTCTGAAATTAGTCACAAGGGCTGCATAATTCTATGAATATAGTAAAAACATCAAGGCCTATGTTTTAAATGAGTGGATAATATTTCTACAATGTTGCTTATTAAAAGAAGCAGCTCAGCTAGAATCCCTAACACCAATAATTGCTGGACATGAAGCAGTTTAATCTTTCAAAAAAATTGATAATTGGCAAGGTTTAATATGTACCAGAGACTAGGAAAAATAAATATAATTTTTCAAGAATTCAAATACTGTAAAATCTTATAAAGGAGAATAAGCCAATTGCACAAGGAATTTGATAAAGGTTGTGATAATTATCATACAACATACTATGGGCTGGAGCCAGGAGGAGGAAGAGAAGGATAAGGAGGATGGGGAAGAAGACCACAATGTGACAACGACAAATCCACTTGGGAAGGGTGGGGTGGAGAAGGTGGCATGTTGGATGGGCCTTTGAAACTGGATGACTGTGATTGGCAGAGAGGAAGTAGGGGGTGGCAGAAGGGAACATACCATGGGTGGGATCTACTGAAGGGAAGAGCAGGGAGGGGCAGGCTGGGCTGTGTGGGGAGTAGGGAAGGAAGGTGAGCCTGGCAGGCGGGGTGCTGGTGGAAACTGAATGCCAGGAGGAGTGGTTCCCATCAATGATGCCTTAATTTCTGAAGGTTTTTGGTCAAGAGGGACATGTTCAGAGCTACTCTGTATGATGATTGAATTTAGCGGTTTATGCAGAATAGGTTAGAGGAGAAAGACTCTAGACCTCGCAATCTTCCCTGGTTAGCCAAGGGTTAGGCAGTCAATGTTCAGGGTAAACTACTCTTCTCTTTAGTTACTCAAGAAAACTATCTTGAACATCCTAATCTGAAAATCTAAAATTTTGAAATCTGAAATATAAAATATGAAGTTCTCCAAAATCTGAAAATTCTGAGCACCAACACGATCCTCACAAGTAGAAAATTTCACATTAGATCTTTCAGTCAGTCACAACTCAAGTACACTAAGAATACTGTATAAAATTATCTTCTGTGTGAAATGTGCATATGAAACATAAATAAATAAATATCTTATTTAGACTTGGAGCTTATCCCCAAGACATTTCATCATGCATGTTCAAATATTCCAAAATCTGAAATCCTGAACACTTATGGTCAAGTGTTTCAGATAAGGGATATATAACCTACATAATAAGATGCAAAAGAATAAATGGATTCTTGTAAAAGATTGATAATCTGTAAGTTATAACTATGTAGGTAATCATATATTCTTCATTTCTGGGGGATAATTTTATGTGTTTCTTGGAGAATATTTTGAACGCAAGTTTTTTTTATTAATTAAACATTATTTATTAATTAAACATTAATTAAACATTGCTTTTTTGATATTGTTTTTACTTAACCACAAATTCGTCAGTTTTTCCTTCCATTGTATAATTTCCAAATATTTGTTGTTGAGGGGGTATGCTATTTTTTTCTACTGAAATGTACCTCTAACTTTACATTATCTTTTAGTGGCAAAACAGAATTTACTTGTAGCAATAAGACATATCATTCCAAGAATTTAGTTTTTTATTCATTTTATTTTATTAATTTTTGTGGTGTGGGGATTGAATAAAGAGACTTGTACATGCTAGGCAGACACACTATCGAAATCCCCAGTACTATATGACAGAAATTTAGAACTGGAAGAAAATATACCAAAAGTTTGATGCCCACATTCGTTAGGATAATATCTTACCAATGGTGGGAGCTCACAGACATTAGAGACAAATGAAAATTATCATCACAAGAAGTGTTGTGCTATTATAAAACCAGTGGGGACAGGAAAGAATTTCACTCCTTGGATTGTTCATTTTAATCTATGTAAATTATGACTAAAATTAGTTTCCCCTAGGAGGGTTATTACACATACTTAACAAGTTCCTTAGTTTTTAAAATTTAGTTCAATAGCTCTTTGGTAACTTTTAAAATTAGTTCCCTACACTTTATAATCTGTCTCCCATTTATTGTACAGGTTTATTTTCATAAATAACATCACACATTGATGTACTACTTTACAGTTCATGAAGCACCTAAACATATGTTATCTCATTTGACTTTTATAACTATCCTGTGAGGTTGCTGCTATGGTTAGTTTCATTTTAAAGTTGGGAAATGGAGCTTCTGAAGGGTTAAACAACTCAGTGAGGCCACTGGTCAGAACTGGGAATCAAACTGAATTCTGAGCACTGGTTCATACCTGTTCATCCTGCAGTCACAAACTAACCAGTGTAGGAAATAAAGGGGGCAGGGTAGATAGATCTCTGGGTTCTTTGCCAAGACAGAGAATAATGAGCTTACTTACAGAAACAAAAGATTTAGCTTCCTAGAAAACACCAAAGAATATTCCAGCTTTTACCATTTCTTTGTGGGAACTCTGAAAAGCTTTAAGTAACCAAATAAATTATACGTTCATTTATTGATTAACTGATGTACCAAGAATTTATTGAGCACCAACCAGGTGCTAGACTTCCAGACAGTGCTGGGGTCCTAGCCACAGTGGGACATAAATTCTGGTCTTGGGGAGCCTGCCCTTCTGGCATGCATCAAAGTGAGAGATCACAGTGTGATCAGGGTGCCGTAGGCCAAACAGGGTGGTGGTGCTCTGCTGGACAGGCTGGAGCCAAGGGGGCTGAGAGAGACACCAGTCCTCAGCCCTGTAGGAGGAGTCCCAGTGGGTGTGGGCTGCCCTGCAGAGGACAACGTGAGAGAAGGCAGACAGGCCCAGGAGTGCTTGTCCAAGGGCTGTGTGGACAGCGCTCCAACTTCACTCTTCTCAATCTTCTTAGAAACACAGAACTGTGCTTTGTTACTCATAAAGTGCAGAAAAATCAAAACACTCTGGGCCACATTAGATTTTTTTTCTCCAACAGTTATTATAGCTCTGGTGTTGATTTTTGTGCCTTGAGCAGCATATAAATAAGTGTATTTGATATACTCTGGGGAGAGAAACATAATTTTTATCCCTTTATACCTGTAAAATAATTTGATATATTTGTGGTGATTACTGTCTCTTTATTCCCCCCCCTTCCTTCCCTCTAACTTAAGCAGATTCTATTTTAAAAATTATATTCAATTAGGTAGAAAGCAGAGGTGGACTGCCCACTGTTTTGCCTTCTGTAATCTAAACCACAGCAAATTTTTTCAGAACCAAATAGTAAATATTTTATTTAGACTTTGTGGTCATATGGGTCTTTGTTGAAATTAACTCAGCATCATCCTTGTAGTGCAGAAGCAACCATAGAAAATACTGTGTGCATGTGACTGAGTTTCAATAAATCTTTACTCATTGACACTGAAATGTGAATTTCATATCATTTTCATATCACTTAATACAGTTCTTCTTTTGATTTTTTTCAACTGCTGGAAATTTGAAAAGAAAAAAATATTACTTTGTGGGCCCTACAAAAACAGATGGTACAACTTGTCAGTTCCTGTTTAAAATACTTAGCATCTTTAGGAGAACCTATGAGAGTTTACAGAGCAAATTCGGCAACATAGCAATTTTGAAAAAGTTTGGAAGAGAATGGAGCTTCATTTCTTGACCCTGCTCCCACCCAGGTTAGAGGAAAGAGAGATCTGTGGGTCCTAGAGCACTTTGCCATTCCCCCAAGCATGAAAAATTTTGACATTGTTGTCATATTTTCATATTAATAAGATTTCAGTCTTCTCTTGAAAATTAGAGGCTAAGGCTAAATTGGGCCAGTGGAGTCTGCTCCTAGGTGGGGCCCAGCCTCTTGTTCACCTGAGCCCCTCCTGACATGGGTCCCCCATCTACATTGCCTACACACACACTGGTAAGCATTTGGTCTGAGCTCTATCAGCAGAGAATTATCTGTATCCTTCTCTAAGAGTACAACCTCCATTTGCTTAACCAAATGTTCAAAGTTAACACTGTCTCTTTTCTAGGGTACAAACTCCATTAAAATTAGTCTTTGGTGCTAGGGAAACCATCTGATGAAAAGGAACACAAACATGAGCCTTGAGTTAGAGACCTAGGAAGACACCTCCGCCTTGGGACCATGACTTAACTCTAACCACAGAATTGGAACAGTAATACACAGACCTGAAGTGGTGGCTGTAATGATCATAGACAGAAGCAGCTAGTGCCTACTAGGCAGTCAATAAAAGAAACAAACTGCTAGGATGGGGAAGTTCTTTGTGGTGTATTTTTAATGTTCTGACCTTGTCCTCATCATTGTTGCTTTCTATGGAAGGGCCTAAGAATCAGTTTATCATTTATCTTGTATTATAGAAAAACAGATGAAGACCCAGAGAGTTGAAGTGATAGCTCAAAGCACACATGAGTGGTGGTACCAGGACAGGAATTTGGCTCTCTTAGTTCTTGGCCTGGGGAGATTTCTCTGTGCTCTGCTACCTCACTGAAAGTTCTGAATTCTTTTCATAAAAGTCTTTTAATTTGATAGTCAAAAGTTCTCCTAAAATAAAGAACGTTGACCCAAGACTTCTGACCAGTTTACTGACTGTATTTTTAATTATCATTTCTAAATATAGTGAAATGATAAGAATTTGTCAGTAGTTGTTGGAAGTTCTCAGATTTGTATGGAAGAGTCCTGTTCTAAGCTCAATGGCACCCTCCTGTGGTTAGCAGAAATAATAACTCCAGTCAAATGAACAAGAAAAACCTGGAGCAACTTAAGGCTTAAATATAACAGGATAAATAAGTGTCAAATAACATAATAATAAAATGTCATTCTATTATTTTAGTCCATGGCCAAAGCCTATAGGACAATATTTGTTTTTCTCTAACCAAATCTTTAATTAGACTACGAGGTTACAATGGTTGCTTTTCTTAGGCTTCTGTTACAATGAAGAAAAATCCTTAAGTGGTGGCTATATTATCTTAGATCTTTATGGGTTTTGCTTTAATATACATGAATTTGAACAATAGAGCTTTCTGGGACTCTGAGTGCCTCTAGAATATATGACAGGAGGAAGAGTCCTCCAAGGGGATGGTTAACCTGAATCTTCTTCCAAAATGTCTCCTATCACTTGGTAAGCTCACATCCCAACTGGTGGGAGTGCAGGTGGGAAGACACAGTAGAGAGAAGCTGATGAGATGATGAAACTGTGCACATCCATTCAAGTGGGTGGGCTAACTTAGTAAGTTGGATAAATGGAAGTCAGAATGCTCCTTTTGCATTACCACATTGGCCTAAGTAATAGTCAATGCTAATGTGCCACCAAAGAAATGGTATAGATACCAGTACAGAATATTAGGGACAAAAATAATTGGATTTTCTTTCTTTTTTTTATTTCTTTCTTTTTTGGATTTTTTTTGGATTTTCTTTTTGTGTCACAAAATAAGAAAGTACTTAGAAATGATAGAGGCCTGTCAAAAGGACAAGGGACTTGGCCTGAAGGGATGCCCACTGGCTAAATCTGGAATAATTTAAGCATCAAAAATAAGCTCAACAATATACTAGAGTCTATTAAATGAGACAGAAACCCATGAGTGATATTAATAAAAAAATGGAGAGGGGAGGGCAATTCCTTACCTTAGAATGCCAACTAATGAATATGGAAGAAGGGTGGTAACAGACAAATCATCAGGGGCAACCATAGTAGTAATAATTGATTCAAGTGAGAATCACCAATGAATGATAAAGCTAATGGATGAAAGGTCAGTGAAACAAGATATTTACAAAGTCTTATAATATATGTATGAGTTATAAATAATAATAACTTCACAGTGAAGAAATACAGTGTATAAAATAGCTTAACCAAATGTTCAAAGTTAACACTGCTTGTAATGGGACAAATTGACATAATGTGGCACCTAAAAGGACATAGCACTTCTGTGATAGTCTTGCCAAAGATGAATAAACTGAATTCAAAGTGAGCAAACATTAGATGAGCCCAAATCAAAGGATATTTTACAAAATAACTTGCCTAAACTCTTCAAAAATATCAAGGTCACGAATATATTTATACCTATACATTTTCATATTATCTCCATCCATCCATCCTTGAACTAGGCCTGGGTGAGTAGAGAGCTATGTTTAGAATCATGAGGCAGGTTCCTGGAGAGCAATCTGAACTTTATTCTCACCATTAAGCCAGAGATGTAATAAAGAGGTTCAGTTGGTTTTTAAACTTATAAATAATTATGAGCTATAAAAAAGGAAAGTATTATATCTTAGGATTAAGAGAGCCAGAGTTTTAGTAAGAGCTACTACTGATTACTGTGAAACAGTCTTAAACATTGTTAAGGCTTCTATGGGCTCACCTAACCCAAAAAAGATTAGAACACATTTGCTTCTGAGGGTTATGTTGGGTTTTCTCTTTGAGGGCAGTTTTGGATTTCAACAAGAAGTTGATGTAATGCTGACACACAGTCCAATGCTGCACTTTCCTCTTTGGCTAACACAAACCTATTTAAGTCTCGGATATTCTTACTGGGGCTTTACAGATGTTGTTCTTTATGGTAAGGATTATTCAACCCATGCCAGCAATGTGAAATGTAAGCACTTTAACAGTCCTGAATGTACTTTTTAAAGCATATATCTAAACTAATTAAAATTATCCAGTATTAGTAAGATCTTTTTTTTAGGGGGAAAACCCACTGAATCCTTGTGACACCATAGGGTTGTCAGGGAAAACTTGGAATATTTCTTCAGAACCCAGGAAAGTCTCATAAGAAGACTGCACTAGCTTGTTTATTTCTGCCCTTCTTACAGTTGGAAAATAAAGGATGTATTTTCTTAAATTTCATTCCAGAAATTGAATGAAAGATAAAATTAATGGATGCTAAATCACCATTCACCTAATTACCTAATTGCATTTGGTGAGGATCATTTTTCATGAATGTTGTACTGATTGCAAAACACAATAAACCTGATAACAGTCCTGGATAGCAAAAAATCCTAATCATCAACTATCACCTGGAAGAGGCTGGCTGTAACTTCACCCCCTCCCCCCAATCACATTGCCATGTTTTACTTGTTCAGTATTGGGGGAGGGGGATTATGTCTTCATCCCTATTTCCTAACTGTGTTTCAGGTGAGTGGGACTAATGCAGACCTCTCTTACCTCATAGTAGGAGTGCAGACATGGCCTCGATCCATCTGTTGGAATATTCTATCCCTTGGGCTCAGAGGTGGGCATGCAACCTGACCAATCTACAGTAACCTGGTAAATATCTCTGCTGAAATTACAGGAAAAGACAAGCCCTTTTTGCTGGGAGTGCCAGTTATGAGAACTATGTATTACCCAGAGCTACCAGGGCCACTCTGCATTGTAAGCAGGAAGCCACCCCAGAAAAAAGCAGGGCAGAGAGGAGAGAGAAAAGGAATCATGACACATGTTCAGTCCTTAGTTTGATCTGTGATGTAGATCCTGGAACTTCTTGGTTTTGTGAGTCAATGTTCTCCCTCTTGTAACTTAAATTACTATGAGATGAATTTTTGTAACTTTCAACGCTTCCTGATAAACATCATTTTATATACCTATTGATTTTATAATAAATCTGGAATTACAAAATATTAGGTACTAGAGAAAGTTATTCTTTTAACTAGTAGCCTACCCCTCACATTCCATATTTATTCTCTTAAGTCATAAATGACACACAACCTGCTGCATCATGAATCACGATTACAATCAGCACAAAGGTCTTATCCTAAGAGATCTACTAAACAGAGTCCATGGTGAACCAGAGCAAAGAAAACAGGACATAGGAACTATAAACTGGCAGAAGTATTTTTAAAATCAAAATAAATTTAAGTCAGAATAGATTTGGGATTCCTAGGTTAAACAAGGTTTAAGTGATCTCTTTACAGTAGGAATTCTCAAAATCGGATATTTACCCGACATAATTTCATCTCTAAGAGGCACCTAAGTTCTACAGTGTTTCCCAACAGCATAAACATGAATTCTTATGAAGAATGTGTCTGAGAACATACTTGAAGAAACATCAGGCTCTCTGTATTTCTAAAAACAGCGTTTTGTTTTGTTTGGTCCTCAGCATTGTGCCTGATCTCTCTCTTCTCCTTAGCACCTGACCATTTTCTCTGTGGTAAGGATCTTCATAATCTCTCACTTGCTTGCAGCTCTAGTCCCTTATTTCAGTTACTGGCTAAACTCTGACATCAGCTTATCCACCATTACCTCAAACTCAGTGTATTCAAAATGCCTGAGCCCCGTCTCCTCTCCAGCTTTCCTGAGTCCTTCGATATTCTGCCACTTGCCAAACACCAAACTAGAATCACCCATAGTATCTTCCTCTGTGGCCCACACTCAGCCAGTCTCCATCAGCTCCTACCCAGCCATTATCTCTGCCTCACAGTTGCCCCAATTCACTGGGGTTCTTCCCCCCATTACTCATCTCTATCAAGTACACCCTCCTAATACAGCCTCAGCATCAAACTTTTCCTGTTCAATGAGCTTCAGCAACTCCCAGTCTTAGGGAACCTGAAAACCTCACTGGGCTTTCACCCATCTGCTTTCCCCTTTGCCTGTGGTTCCTCATTGAACCACTGCCCAAGGAAAGCTTTGCTTTGGTCAGGTTTGTCTTACAATAGGCTAAAGGATGCACTGAAGACAGACCACGGTTGCCTGGAAGGCGAGCTGCCTTCACTTTTATAAATGACCTGTATCAACAATTCTGTGCTAAAACTAACTGATACTCTGTTTTCTTGAATCTCCCAGCCTATATGTTTCTAGTGTTCAGACCCAGAACTCACCCCCACCTCTGCTCTGGCATGAGCTCAGCTTCCCCCTTGGGATGGCTGGTGTTCAGCCTGGATTTGCCCTTGGGGCTTTGTGCACAGCTGATTTACTCACTACCCCTGTGGCAACTGCTCCCAGGTCATCACTCTATTTGTGGTGATCCAAGCTGTGGCACAAATCTTCCTCTTATTAAGGAAATACGCCGTGCTCATTCTGTCATGTATGTTTGCAGTCGTGTTATTCTTTTTTTTTTTTTTTTTTTTTTTTGGTGGGGGGCGGGGAATTCAATGCTGGAATGCCTTTCCCTCTTCTTTTAACTATCCAAATACATCCATTTAAAAAGTCCAAGCTGCATCTCCTTTGCTTATAAATTTTATCAGCACAGACACCTCTCTTGTGAATCACTACAGCTCAAATCTCATTTCTATACGTTGTTTGGCACTTGCTGCTGGTTCATGATTTTCCATCTTGTCTCTCCAATTATATAGAATAAGCTCCCCGAGAATAAAACCCATATTTGAAATTCTGGTATTTCCCGATTGGATCTACCTTGGCAGGTCCACAGTAAGTTCTCCACCAGAACAAGCTGGCTAATGATTTTCAAAGGACTCAAACATCTATTGTTTGTCCAGAACCTGTTTAATTCAATAGATGACAACCTGCCAATGACACAGCTTGGATCACCATCATCTCCCTAGGAAATTGTGGTTCATTAACTTCCTAGAGCCAGGCATAGGTTATAAACACTGTTGTTATGTGGTTATAAATAAACTAGGAATACTGGGGCAGGGGGGACCAACAGAATTTTAATGAACTGAGATTCTGAAGATAAAGCCATAAATCATAAATATGATGATGTGACAGGAAAACTTACGTACCAAAAAAGTATTTATGATGACAAATGCAAATATTATTGTTGCTTTTTTTGTTTGTTTGTTTTTGGTGCTCGGGACTGAATCCAGGGCCTTCTTCACGCTAGGCAAGTGCTCTACCCCTGAGCTGCATTCCTACCCCATTTGACTATATTTGGATCTATAGGCATCAATTGTTGCTTAGAACTGCTGGAAGGCTATTCCCTAGTATAGAATTTTCATTGAGCTTGTATGTAAAAGTTTATTCATAAGCAGAGTATCACTTATAATTCACTTTTTAAATGTCACATATAAATGTCAGTTATTTCATGGGTACACAAAAATGGCTGGAAAAAAGTGAAAATGAAGCCATGGGAACAAAGCAGTTTGGGAAAGAAAAGCGACTTTTTTTGGGGTGTGGATACCAGGGATTGAACTCAGGGGCATTCAACCACTGAGCCACATCCCCAGCAATATTTTGTATTTTATTTAGAAACAGGGTCTCACCGGGTTGCTTAGCACCTCAATGTTTGCTAAGGCTGACTTTGAACTCTCTCCATCCTCCTGCCTTACCTCCCAAGCCGCTGGGATTACAGGCATGCTCCTCTGTGCCCAGCAAGAAAAGACATTTCTAAGTGAATGAAATGCCATCTGGGACAGACCAGCCAGTTTAGTTTCCTGGCTTTGTGCCCCAGTCAGGCTTCTGCTCTGCCTAGCAGCTCAAGTGATTCACCATTCCATTTTAAATGCATTACACTTTTCTCTCTGAGAGCTAATTTTTTTTGTAGTTTTTAGATGCAAGCATTGTTGGCTCTGATACTGGGCTATAGGCTGTAGAGGAATTATGTGGGCTGTGCTCTGCCTGGAATGTGAGCAATTATATTGGGGAAGATCATTCCCATACCTCCATCTTCCTACCAGAAAATTCTGCAGAAGTTCAAATAAACCAGTTCTAGAAAATCATTTTAATTCCTGTCAGGCCTTGTTTCTTGCTATCATTTGAACATCTATTCCCTCTAAAATTCATATTGAGATTTAATTGTCATTGTAACTGTATTAAAAAGTGAGATATTTGAGAGATGATTAATTCTTCAGGGCTCTGCCCTCATGCATGGGACTAGTGCTATTACAGGAGTGTGAATTTATCCATCTTTTGTCTCTTTGGGACCTAATAAGGGCACCACCTGGGAATCGGAATTACCAGACACACTGGTGTGTTGATACTGGACTTCCCAGACTCCAGAGCTCTGAGTCAGTAAGTTTCTGTTCTTGACAAATTATCCAGTGTGTGGTATTCTGTTAAAGGCATACAAATGGACTAATCACTTGTATAAAATCACTTGTATGAAACCTTAATTTAAAATTTTAATTATGTATATGTATGAATAAGAGAACAAACTTTAGTATTATTTTTAAATCCATATTCCTTAAACTGAAGGTAGAGATCATCAGGCAGAAGTAAGGTTTGAAACAATTTCTGGAAAGCTGATTAGTAACAATGTTACCAATCATAACCTTGATATCAACAGAGCACAGAAAGGAGAGTTCTTTTCTCACCTCTCTGGGCAGAAACATATAAGAAGGTGGGTGCAAGTAAGAAAGATACCCTTAAAAACAGATCACCACAGCAGGGGATGTGGCTCAGTGGTAAAGCATTTACCCAGTATGAGCAAGGCCCCTAGGTTTGATCCCCTGTACCATACACACACGTGACACAGCAGATTATGTTGCTATGAAGATATATTACTTTAAAAAAAAAAAAGAAAGTTATTTAATTCCTGTGATTCAACTACATCCTTGAGGAAAAGCTACCCACCTACAGGACCTATCCTTCAAAGCCCTATTTTTCAACCAGGATAAAGGACCTGAGAGTTACCATTAGTTCTGAGAAAGTAATTGTTGCTATAGTGATTCAGGAGTGATGCTGGGATACCTAATCAAATATCCTGTTGCAACTGTGCTTTTTGTTATCTCCTTCATGTTAGTAGGCTTGCTCTTCTAGAAACCAAGATCAGATCCTGTTGCCTTGCTCAGGGGAAATGCACAGGAAATTTGTAACATCTTTATTTATTTACCAAAGGAAAGAGTGTCTCGGGGATTTACAAAATGTCATAAGCAGCACTAAAACTCTTTTCTATTATTAATATGTAAGGGCATCCCAAAGGATTCTTACTGCTGTTTGCCTCAGAGCTATATAATGTTACTTGGCTGCCCAGAAACATTGACGTCCATGGAAACTAAGGTGATCTGATGGGGTTACATAGAGACAAGTGCCATTTTTTTAATTTCAAAGGCATTTTCAGATTTTGGCTGGGTGGACACTGCCCAAATCAGGATGGACACAGATTTTGGCTAGTTTGTCATTATCTGACTAAATGGTAAGAGTAGGTAATATTACCTGAACTACAGGGCATGGTGGATAAAGAGTACAAATTACATAATCACTAATACTGCTATATAAACTGGGGCAAGTTACTTAACCTCTCTGGGCCTCAAGTTTTCCATGTGTTAACTTGAAACATTTTTTTATTCCCATATCAATACCAAAGGACAGGTTAAAACTTTATTCGAATCGCTATTTTAACCTTAAGATTTAAAATATTAGCTTAAAATAATGTTTTAATTAGCTTCACATTATCCAGATAATAGAAACAATGAGTAATAGATGACATAGCAGATGTCATTTACTTTTGTATGCCATTATTATTACTGGGCTGGCAGCTATCAGGTAATTTTATTTATATATGTTATTTTTTATTTTTTAATTAATAGGGTTTTTGAAAAGTTTTTTGTTTTACATATAGATGTCTAAATTTTCTAGCACCATTCACTGAGTATCCTTTCTTCATTTAACTGCTTTGGCAGCCTGACTGACAATTAATTGGCAACATGTCTCTGGGTCTATTTTAGACGTTCAATTCTGTTCCATCAATTTGCTTTTTTTTATCCTTTTGCCAACATCACACTATCTTGATTATTGTAGTTCATAATAAATCTTAAAATTGTGAAGTAATAAGATTCTTCCAAGTTTATTCTTCTTTTAAAAATTGTTTTGGCTATTTCAGTTTCATTCCCTTCACCTATAAATTTTAGAATCAGTTTGTCTATCACTATAAAAATATATTTCTGGGATATTTCTGGGTTTTGGTTGGACTGTATTAAATCTATAGGTCAACATGGAGAGAAATGTCATCTTTATTATGTCAAATATTCTGATCCATGATCTCAGTCTCTGTCCACTTACTTAGGTTTTGATTCTTTTATTCGTGTTTTGTAATATTCAGCACACATATTCTACACAGGTCTTGTTAGATTTACACCTAATTATTTCATTTTTTAGGAGGAGCTGTTTGTAAATGGTATATATGTGTGTATTTATATAAATACATAAAGTTTTAATTATTAATTGCTATATTAGAGAAGTATGATTGATATTTTTAATTGCTAAACTATTTAGTAGTTCTAAGTGGGTCTTTTTTGCTTGCTTTTTTGTTTGATTTTCGGGTAGATTCCATGGGGTTTTCTAGGTAGACAATTATATTGTTTGCAAATAGGGACAGTTTTCTTTCTTTCTTTTCAATTTGTGTGCCTTTTATTTGGTCTACTTTTCTTACTGCAATGTTTAAGACTTTCAGTTTGATGCTGAAATTCATAGTTTAAATTCTGGTCTTTCTTGATCCATCTGCTACCATTTATTTTTCATGGACTTCAATAGCTGCTTATGCATTCTGTCCAGGTTTTACAGCTGCATTCAATGGGAGAGACAGGGTGAAGCCTGCTTGCTCTATAACTAGAATGCTTGAGGCATTTTGAAGTGAAAGAAGGAAAATCAACCAATTAACTTGTTCAGTTCCATTAAAACATATGTTATTTTAAATATTGAGGATCCAAAGATGAGTTAAACTGAATCTCCTGAGGAACTGTGTCATTCCTATCAGTATTCCTCTTTTTACCTGCTGAATTCCATGGTTTAATAACCCAATACTAGAAGGTATACAATGAAAACAGCAAACTTGTGTCCGTCCTATCATCTACTCCCACGCCCTAAAGACTTCATCTCTGCTTACTATGACTTCTGCTGTTTATCCCCACATATTTATTATTATTATTATTATTATTATTATTATTTTATAGTACTGGGGATTGAACCCAGGGGTAGTCTAACAGTGAGCTATATTCCCGGCCCTTTTAATTCCTTTATTTTGAGGCAGTGTTGCCTTGGGTGACCCAGAACTTCAATCCTTTTGCCTTGTCCTCCTGCAGGAATTATGGGTATGTACCACCACACCTAGTTTATATTATCTTTACTTTTCAGACATAATCTATTGACTTCCTACTATGAAAGGCAAGGATTGTTTTACTTCTCTCATCTCAAATACTTATCATTTTTCCTACTCCCATCTTCCTAATAGAGTATTATCGTAAACAATTCAATTAATTATTTAACTTGTAACTACATGGCAGTATGCTTCAGTGTGTAAAGAAATGTGTAACTATATAATAAATATATTTCCATTAAAATGATACACATTACTATATAATTAATATACTATTATATATACATTACACATATTACAACTACATACTGTTACTTTTTCATTTTCCCCACTAATCAATGTTATTTAAGTAGTATTCATTAATTTGTAGATCTATTTTATATATCTAGTCTCTAATTGTTCCACAATTCTCCACCAAACCTGTAAGCTCTTCTCATGTCACCAGTCTATCACATTCCTAGTTCCTTTTTGTTGTTATAAAAGACATCCAACTGGGTGCGGTAGAACATGCCTGTAATCCCAGGGACTTGGGAGGCTGAGGCAAGTCTTGGGGCCAGCCTTAGAAACCTAGTAAGGGCTTAAGCAACTTAGCAAGACTCTGTCTCAAAATGAATGAATGAATAAATAAACAAATAGGCTAGCTGGAGATGTAACTTAGTACTACAGTACCCTGGATTCAGTCCCTATACCAGGGAAAAATAAGATACCCACTCTTTCTGGAACCTTCTGTCTTCCCACTTCATTTTGGAAGGATTGTTTCCAGGTCTCCTGCACAACTAGGACACTTTTTTGCTATCGTACCAGAAATTAGTTATGCAACTTTTGCCTCTTCAATGGCTAAAGCCACTCTGGTACCCATGCCTTCGTCTTTCTTGGCTTATGTCCTCCTTATGAAGTATATCATATAGTGAGTTGCTTTCTGAGAAAGAATGCAAGCTTTTTAGATATGCACATTGGACAGTGTTTTTACAATATTTTCTACCTGCATATGTGATTTAACAGTGCAGCTCGAAATAAATTCTAGGTTGGAAATGACTTTCCCTTTGGCTTCCAAAGCTGTCAAGAAGCCCAGTGCCTTTACTGATTTCTACTACATTTTATATGAGCAACTTAGAAGATTTTATCATTGCTTCTTTATCTATGGGGTTCAAAATTTTAGGTGGATATGCTTTTCCATTTGTTATAACACCTGTTGTTCCACAAAATTTCCTTAAATTACTTTTTGTGTTTTTTTCTGCCCTCGTGTTCCCTTCTTGGAATTCATATTAGTCAGATAAAACTTTCCCATCTTCTTTCTTCTATCTTAACTTTCTTCATGTTTTGGAAGTGTACTCTAATATCCAATACCTTATATTGACTTTTTTTTAACTTCTTCTCCCCGTTTTTTTATTTTCTAGAAGTCTTCCTTATTCTTTGAAGATTTCCTACATTACAATAGTATCTGTTTTCAGTTTGTTTGTTTTTTTTTTTTTTGCGGTACTGGGGATCGAACTCAGGGCCTTGTGCTTGCGAGGCAATGTTTTCAGTTTTTGATGGTAATGTATTTTCTTACACTCTAAGAATATCAATTGTCCATCTGTGAAATGTTTTCCTACTATCTATACCACCTCTATATTTCAAAGTTCTTTTTTTCTGTTTGTTTTGATTCCATCTTTTGTATAAAAGGTTAGCAATAATATTTAAGAATTAGGTCTAAAAAAGTGGCTTTTTTTGCATGACAATAGGTCTGGTCAACAGATAGGTTTTTGTAAAGTTTTAAGGGAAGAACTTCCTGATGTTAGCATCAAAAAGGTCCTTCTCTTTGGGCCTGTAAGTTTCCAAAAAGGATTTTTCTAATTTCCTGCCAAGAAGTATATATGTGTGTATACACACACACACACATGAGATGCCAGCTTCCTTGGATCCAAGTAAGGAAAGGGGTAGACTTTAACTTTATCTCTTCCTTGTATGGTCTCACTCCTGCCCTGTCCTAAGCTGTAGGAGTCTCTATAATAGCTCCTGCCTTTTGTATGGTAGGGGAGAGCCTGCTGTCAAGGAGCACAAGGTAGAGGAGAAAGCCTACGTGCCTAGTGCCTACGTTGCCTCTATACAGACTTGCAACTAATCTTCCAAATTCCTGTGCCACCCACACATCAACTTTCAGAGCTACATAATGCCTTCAAGTCCTAAAGCTAATGAAGGCTAAAAACTAAACAAGAAAAGCTAAGAAAGACAGCACCAAATTTGACTTGTTCTTTATTGTTCTCAGGACTCAGGTTCAATGATGTTACATTGTTTTTTAGTCTTCTTCTAATTTGTCTTTTGAATAGGCTAAACACTATAATCCTCTGTTGACAATTGTCCTATCATTGATTTCCTGCTTTCCTTCAAGCTGACAGGTTTAGGCAAAGGCCATTCTTTCAATTCCTTTTTTGGACTTCACAAAACTTTCTCCAAACAGGATTACAAACACAGTTTACATTTTAACACGAGGATAGATGATGTAATTCTATAGCACAATATTACCTAAATCCTGTTTCTGATTTTTATTGTTTACTGAGTACTCCCTTTGTACCAGGCATTTACTGTATTTGTTTCTTACAGAACTTTGTAAGGTGCAATAATGTTATCTTTATATTATGATTAGAAAATGAGCGGTTTTTTGTGTGTGTGGTGCTGGGGATTGAACCCAGGGCCTTGTGTTTGCGAGGCAAGCACTCTACCAACTGAGCTATCTCCCCAGCCTGAAAATGAGGTTTTGAAAGAATAATTCATTTGTCAAAGATTGCATACAATATTCAAAAGGGATCTGAAACCTGGTATGACCACTCCAAATTTCATGCTCTCAAACAATATGCTGTACTGCTTATAAATAAAAACCATAATTATATTTGTAAACATAATGATAAGAAAGTTTATTTCTACAGCCATTGTTGTAATACAAAGCTGCTCTCCCCGCCCTTTCTGGTGCAGCCATTTTCCCCGCCTCCCAACCACTTGTCAATCTGTGAACATCCTAGCTAGCTATTGGTTCATCAGCTTGCAAGTATCCTTCTCCATTATTGGTCCCGTTAGCCCGGCAGAATTCAATTGCCACAGGGTAGCTATGCCGCCATCTTTTTTTTCTTTTGTTTTTCTCTCCCCCTGACTCACTTTCTTTCTCCTCCTAGCTTTTTCACTCTCTCTAGCGATGCCCTTTCTCTTTCCCTTCTTTTCCTCTCGTTTTCTCTCTTACCCTGCAGGGTACTCTTTTTGCTTAATAAACTCCCTTATGTGATTTCCAGTGTCCGGTGTGGTTTTCCTGCGATTCCTTACAATTGTGATGTTTGATTATACATAGAATGCACCAAATAAGTTCAGCATTGTAAAAATTCTAAAGCCATTGAATATGAACCTATTCATTGCATTTGACATCTCAATTATAATAGGTATATTCTTCAGCTGATTTATTTTCCTTATACTCTTACTAAATTTTGCTATGATTACCTTTTTATTTATTGACCATATTGCTCAACAATATGCATTGGGATATGGTAACATGCAAAATAATGATCTTAAAGCTTGTCTTGAGAAAAGGGAGCTAAAATATTCCTGCTGATGATTTGAAAAAAAATTTCTGAAGGTTAGGCCTTTTCTAAAAAGTGAAAGCAAGATGATATTTATATATTTAATCTTAGTTTAAAACTCTATAAACCCCACAATTTTCATAGTGAAGCCAGAATTGAGGACAGGCAGTTAGTGTAGAAATAGGAGTCAGGTCAGATGGAGAAGATGGAGGCCATGACAATCATCTGCCTCTGAAAGTTGGAAACCACCCTGGGAGAATGGAATGTCAAGGACCTGCAGAGCCCATGGATAACCAAATTTACCTGCCCTTGTCAGGGACTGCAGGCAAAGAGATGCTAATTAATACCCTCTGGGCTCTTGCCTGGCTGAATCACTTTGGCCCTCACCCTGCCCCATCCGCTTTTCACTTTTTACATCTCACCTGCAAAATCGGGCCTAATCCCCTAGGCAGGAAGGAAAGAAATAAGGGGGAAAGAATTGGAGAGCAAAATTTATAAGAAGACAAGATCTGCCCATCCTATGGATTCCGCCTTTGGGTCCCCTTCTTCTACCCGGGAGAAGTCTGCATTTACTTTTCTTTAATAAAGCTTAATTTTCACTCTACATTTGCCTCGGCATGCTTCTCCAGCGTTATACTTCAACACCTGAGGAAGCAGGACTCCTCAATGGTAAAGAGCGGTATCAATAGTTTATAGGGATGTCGTTCTCCTTGTATTGCACAAAAGGTTAATCAAAACGCAGTCTCCCTAAAATCATAAACTTGCTAATTTGCTTGTCTTAAGAGGTGTTTGCTGATTTAATTTTAGTTGTATTTAACAATTTCAGATAATCTTGTTATCAGTGGAAGCATTACTTCTGGAGGAAGGTAATATCAAGTGGCAGGTTTTCTTTTTTCTGAAATACAATGGTTATAAGAAAGGAGGCCCCTACACAGGAACCCAGGGGCGTCATCCCACTCGAGGGCACACTTCTGTCCAATTCTTTGTTCAAACCAAACTCCTGGTTCAAGAAAGGCCCTGCACATCTGCACCTGGGACAGCTATAGGCAACTACATTCCTAGAGACAGAATGACACCATCTAGTCTATGTTCTCCTACTCCTTTCCCTTTTCTTTTCTTTCACCTCTCTCTTCCTATTTACATTTCTGTTGCCTTGTTTCTCAAAGTGCTCACTCTTAGGTAACTCATCATTTTCCTTAGGGAGTTGGTTGATAAAGACTTAATTAAGCCAGTGGCATGCTGGAGCCAAACTGTTCCAGCTTGTGAGAGATTACTACTCAATATTGAGGAATTTTACAAGCAAATTGTCAACTTTGGGTAGCTAGAAATCAGCCTTGGAGGAAATGCTTGTACCATGGAAATTAGGATTGCTAACACTCTCCTCTGGTCCAGGAGGAGCTGGTTTATCTGCATGCCACTGGGTATTACACTGCCCAGGGGATCTTGCAGTCCTAGTGGGTACTCCTGAAAAACTTAAAGATTCAAAATGAACTTCTATTTCTGGGATTTCTCTAACAGGAAATATTTTCTAACAGGAATAAGTGATAAAAAATCACTAGAGGCATTGCCAAGGGTTACCACATAGGCAAACAGCTAGGTCATTTTGGTGAAAGTCAGCTCTACAGATATTTATTATTAGGCGATATGACAGGAAAAGTTCAAAAAAGGCAGTATCTTTCTGGGTCAAAAAAGATTCCTAAAGATACATGTGCATATAACTATCATACAAAACATGTACCATTCCATAACACTGACCCACTGACTCAGACTGTTTTCAGAGTTACTGACCAAAACAAAGAATGAAGCACAGGACAGGACAGACCTTGCTTCCTGAAAAAGAACCAACTGTGCACCACCACAAAGGATCTGGAGGTAACTCAGTCTGAGCACTGCAAAACTAAATTTATTGAGTGACAAATAATCTAATGATTTCTAAAACTGAAAATAGGTCTTAATATTCTACTGAGATCTTAAAAAATCAAAACTTTTGGATTAGTGGCTAAAGAAGGGCAACCTTTGTTACATAAGTTGCATGGAACTGCACTTATTAATAGTCCTGGAATATTTTATTTAAAAGAGGGAATGGATCAATGGTGCTTAATATATTTATCTTTTCTATGCCTCTCTAAGAATTGATTTTATGCTTACTCTGTACTAGTCACTGTCATGGTTATATACAATAATATGTAAGTTCTAGTCTCTCATGGTGTTTCAGAGGATTCTATCCATTTTAAAAATAGATGGCTAAGGAAGTATTATTCAAAGCCCTCATAGAAAATCTATCAGTAATATACAGAGGAATCACTTTCTGATTTGCTCACTATAATTAGAAAATTACATTTGAAAGTTATAACCTTTTGTTTTTTTGGTCCCACAATAATAATCATCAAAAGTCTTTGAAGGTATATGATTTGATTTCTGAGGAAAATTGTGATATAGCTTTATTAGCATTCTTGAGAGGAACATAAATGTAACAAATTAAAAATATACTGAATGGGAACACCATGAAATATAGCAAGTAAAATTTTAGTTTATAATTAACCCATGCTTCTGAAAATACAGTTTCAGTTTAATAAATATGAATTTTGAATAATGGGTTCTAGGGAACTATTGCTGTAGTAACACTTTGAATTTATTTTTGTAGTTGTTTACTATTGGAAAAACACACGTTCCTGTCAAAGCACATCAAATTAATGAACACATTTTATATGCAGAGCTGAATAAGTATCCTCTTGCAAGCTGTACTCATTTTAAAAATATATCAATGAATTCATTAGAAAACAAAATTTCAGGGGCTGGGGTTGTGGCTCAGTGGTAGAGCGCTTGCCTAGCATATGTGAGGCACTGGGTTCGATTCTCAGCACAACATATAAATAAATAAAACAAAGGTCCATTGACAACTAAACAAATATTAAAAAAAATTTCAGATCAACAATGGTTTCAAAGATAATACCTCTAGAAGGCTGAAATACAGCAAAGAAAGGGCAGAGGTAAAGCATGTAACTCTACTGTTTATCTAAATATGAACAGTTTGTTTGCTACTATGCGGAGGAATCAGGGAAAGATGAAGGTCAATTCCTGGCAAATAGCTTAGTAGGCTGTTCGCCCAGCCTTCACTGTTGATCCAAAGGAGCATCTCCTACCCAAGAGGAACCACACCACACAGAAGTGTGTAGACCTCCCTTGCAGGAGGCCTGGTGCTAACACAAACTGCTGGAGTGCAAAGCAGGTCTTTCCCTTTGAATGATCTAAGTCCATTTGGCCACTAGATGGAGACCAGGTCACTCTGCCAGTGACTGAAGTGGCTTGCAGCCAGCAAATGGAAGCAGGGTACCAAGAACCTATTCTCTTTTCTCAATACTTCTATGAAAGGCATTTTCCAAGCTCCCAAATTAAGACCACACCTATGTTGAGCAGAGTTCATTAACGAGGTACCTTAAAGGATCAAACAGGAAGGGAACTGTAAGAGGCAAATATTTTATTACCTGGATTGATTTCTATTTATGTTGTAAAATCTATAATATGAACTGGCCTAATTAAGATCAATCAAGTATCCTTTCTCCTTAGAAAATCTATCTCTAAGAGATTTGACAAAAAGTTAATACAATGGCAGATTATTTGGACAATTTTTTCTGTTCATTTAAATATGATATGTATGCTTACAATTTGTTTCTCAGTTTGAGTATATATATAAGTATGCATTTTCAATATCAACCAAAATGGATCCAGCAACCTTAGAAGCCGGAAGAATATATTAGCAAACATCTATTCTAGTTTCCCAAATGAAACTATCATTTCATTCTGAATTATATAACCTTACTACTAAATTTGTCTTATGTCTGTTATATCTGAACCTTGAACTGGAGATATAAAGTTATAATATTTCCCAGTAATGTCTGATTTAGGAAAAATTCAGATATTTGCACTGTATAATATAGCCAAATATTTGATTAGTATTGACAGATTAGATATTATAATTGTTCATTTCTAACTTAATAACTAAATGTGTATATATATATTCATATTCATTCAATAAATACAGCTTTGGGTACATTGAAGCATAAACTCAATAATTTGTAACAGTTTAAAAAAATTCTATTTGTTATCAAATTGCTTCAATTACCAGTGAAATTTAGTACATAGAAGTGTGACCATAAACAAAGATATTAACTGTTGTATACCAATCACTGTGCCAGAAGTTGGGAAAATAAAAATTCACAATATAGTCAGAGAAGTCTGCAGGAAGAGAAGAGTTACATGGTTCAAAGGTAAATATGGATAAATTTTTGCAACATTCAAGAACCATGATCAAAATCATGAGTAAAAATCTTTATTTTTAAGTTTTTTTGAGAAAAAAAATCATGAAATTAGGTCACAAATCTTGACCAGAGCAAAAACATTACCTTTGATTTTTATAACTTAGGAGAAATTAAAATAAAATACATGAAATTCAAACACAATAGTATTTACTATCAGGTGCCAATGACAGAGAGAAAACTAATGCTTAGAATAATAAAAAGAAACAGAACCATAAGTAATTAGTTTTCTGAATATTATTATGGATAGTAACCAACATTAATATGTTGCTATAATAGATTCATTTTGCATTTAATGACATGTTTATCTTAGAGTAATACATTTGTTTTAATTTAATTAAATTAATACATTTATGTCCCTTCAAAAGGATTTGAGGTTGGTAGGCTACGTTTGGTTTGAGATTTTCAAAATGTCCCTGTAAAGCTTTTAAGAATCTCAGAGAAATATGTTATTCTTTAACAAATATATTTTATTTGTCTTTTAAGGAAAAAAAAATCACAAAATAATAATTACTAATCAATTGTTCATAGACTAGTTGGTTGAACTGTCTTGTCTTGTTAGGTAGAAACCTACCTTCTTCTCTTTCTTTTTTTTTTTTTTTTTGGTATTGGGAATTGAACCCAGGAGTGCTTTACCACTGAGCTACATCCCCAGTCCTTTTAATTTTTATTTTTAATTTTAAGACAGGTCTCACTAGGTTTCTGAGGCTGGCCTCCAACTTGCAATCCTCCTACCTCAGGTTCCTGACAAGTTGGGATTATAGATATGCACCACGGAGTCCCTTCCTACCTTCCTTTTTGCTAGACCAGTCTGCCATACTATCATAAATGTTCTATTGATTATGTCAATAAAAAGGACTAGCTTCTAAAAAAAAAAAGAAAGAAAGAAAAAAAAAGAATGAAATGTATTTTTGGTGTAAAGTTTTGTAAGTTCTTTATAAATTTTGGAGATTAGTGCTCTATCTGAAGTGTGTGTGGAAAAGATGTTCTCCCATTCTGTAGGCTTTTTTTTCACATTATTGATTGCATTCTTTGCTGAAAAAAAGCTTTTATCAAGAACACAAACAATAATAGATGTTGGCATGGATGTGGGGAAAAAGACACACTCATACATTGCAGGTGGAGTTGCAAATTGGTGCAGCCACTCTGGAAAGAAGTATGGAGATTCCTCAGAAAACTTGGAATGGACCTACCTTTTGACCCAGTTATCCCACTCCTCAGCTTATACCCAAAGCCCAAAGGACTTAAAATTAGCATACTACAGAAATGCAGCCACATCAATGTTTATAGCAGCTCAACTCACAATAGTTGGACTATGGAACCAACATAGATGCCCTTCAATTGATGAATGAATAAAGAAACTGTGATATATATATACACAATGGAATATTACTCAGCCATAAAGAAGAATAATATTATGGCATTTGCAGATAAATGGATAGAATTGGATTCTAAGTAAAATAAGCCAATCTGAAAAAACCAAAGGCTGAATGTTTTCTCTGATAAGTGGATGATGATATATAATGGGGGTAGGGGGTAAGAGAAAAATAGAGAAACTTTAGATTACATAGAGGGAAATGAGAGGGAGGAGGAGGCGGGGGTATAAAAGATGGTGGAATGAGACAGACGTCATTACTCTATGTACATGTACGATTACACGAATGATATGGAATCATTCATGCACAACCATAGAAACAAAAAGTTGTATGCCATTTGTGTACAATGAATCAAAATGCAGTCTGTAAAAATAAAAAAAAAGATAGAAAAAAAGGAATGAAATGTAACAAAGAAGTTTTGTTCTAAAGATTAACTAAATTACCAATCCTTTTATTATATGCTTTAGTATGTATAAGTATACTGCCTTCCTCATTGTTATAATTTGTTCCAGACAAGTAGGTCAGGTGCTGGCTGAGTCATTTCTAGAGTTGTTGGGTTTCCTTTTGCTTTGGTGGTCTATTCCCATATTTCTTTTCCAGTGTAGAGTAATGTCTACTTATGACGGCTAAATTTGCATTATCCGGAAATAATTTATTGAGTGAATAATTTATTGCTAACCTTCTAGAGATTTAGGCCTCAAAAGAATATGCTGTCAGACCCTCAATGCTATGAATTCAAAAATTATTTTAGCTATTTTAGCAAGTATATATGAGTTGTTAAGCCAGAAGTTTTCCTGACTGTGACATCTGGAAATAAATTTATACCTCAATGCTCACCGTTAAGAGGTAAGTCAATTCAAGTGGTACCTGCATATATCTGTCGCCTTCTTGCCCAATCATGTTTCTCCATTCCATAAGTGATCGCTGCAAACGTTCAAGTCCAGTTTCCCAAAGCCTGATGTGACCTCCCATATCAACAGTAACAATGCCACTTTTGTCCCACTCTGTCAGCAGTGCATCTGTGTCTGAAATAGTAGACAGCCATGTGGTATATGGTGAGAGAGATTCTGATCTGAAAAAAACAAAACAAAACAAAACGAAGATAAGAAACCATAAAAATAAAGGAGCAGGGTGATATCTGATATGTGTTATGTTCTTTCCTGTTTAAAAAATATGCTCACCACGTTATTCATTATTTTATACTTGACTCTTACCTACTTCTCAGCATAGGAAGGTTATGAAGGTATGCGTTACTAACAAAAGTGAGACACAGAACATACTGAGTTTGTAAACATGAAGCAGGACAATAATTAATTTAAAAAACAAGAACTTTGAAGGAAATTTTTAAATAATTACACAATACATTACTTATTGACAGTCTATGTAATAAAGTTAGTTAAAAGTAATTTCAGGTCACAAAACTTGCCATAAGGAATTTTTATGAACTGACTGTGTCCCCCAAATCTATGCCTTAAAGCCCTAACCCTCAAAGTGATAGCATTAGGAGGTCTGTGGGTAGTAATTTAGAGAAGATCATCATGGTAGCATCCCCAAGGTAGGATTGTCCCTTTAAGAAGAGACTAGAGGGCTTGTGCTCTCTCCACAACTCTGCCCGACTCATGTATCATGTAGAGATACAGTAAGAAGGCAATCACCCGTAAGAGTGCCCTTATCAGGGTCAAGCTAGACGGTACCTTGCCTTGGACTTTCCCAGCTTCCAGACTGTAAGGAAAAACTGTTTGTCATCTAAACTACCCAGTCTATGGTTTTCAGTTATAGCAGCCTGAACTAAGCCAGAACTCTAATTTTAAGTTAAGAGATCAGATACTGCTGGTAGTGCACACCTGTAATCCCAGTTTGGGAGACTAAGGTAAGAGAATCACAAGTTCAAAGCCAGCCTCGGCAACTTAGTGAGGCCCTAAGCAACTTAACGAGACCCTGTCTTAAAATAAAAAATAAAAAGGGCTGGGGATGTGGCTCTATATTTAAGCATCCCTGCGTTCTATCCCTGGTAACAGAAACAAAAAACAAACAAACAAAAACCCAGATACATATATAAAGAACAAAAATACACGGTCATGTCATTCATCAGTTGTTAACATTTTCTAGGATTTGTGGATACCAGATGACACTAGCAACTCACTTTCAGGAAGAAAGGAACTCCACACCAACTCATCCCTCCAACACCTGCACTGGTGGCCTCACTCTTCAAAGGTCTCATATCAACGCTGAAACCAATGTTTTATTTATGGATTCCAACTTCATTTGTATTGAATTTTTGCCTTTTCTGACTTAGAAAGTGAAATGTAACAAGGAATTTATATACTTCTTGTATTACATCTCCTACTCATTCCCTTTATTACATATTTCTTATATATATATATTTTTATATATGTAAATTTTTAGGAATATAACTTTTAGCAGTATGAGTCAACTGTATACTCCCTTTGAGAATTACTCTCACATACAAGTTATACAGATTATAAATTCCAATTACCAATGTTGACTCTAAGTGCAATCATATTTTCTATATGAAATAAATAGCTTAAAGGGATGGTTTGATCTGATAAGAGAAACTATAAACTATCAATATAGATTTGGGAAACCACAAAACCATTATACATGAGGTAAATTCTAGGTTAAAGAATAAATCAAGACTATCTTGGTATTTTTTCAGTCTGCCTCAGTTGATACTGAACACACAGATACCAAGAGCAGTTACTCTTGGAATGCAGATTTTTCAGAAAGTTTATACGATGAAGGGATCAGTAGGATGTGGACAGGTACCTCAAAACTACTTTATAGGACCTCAAGAAGGACTCAAAGAAAGTAACAACTGATGTGGTACAGTATTCATTTCATGGTGCTCTCTCAAAACATACTTGCTTTAGGAAAAAAAAAAAACTGTAGTTACAGCTGATGAAATAAAGAGCTATTCAGGAATAATGAAATTTATTCATGTGAAATTATGATGTTTGACATTCTGCCAAGAACACTGACGTTGCATGATACTATTGAGCATTGTATCTTTTGTTGTCCCTCCTTAGCTCTCTATCATAAAACCTTAAATTTAGAGGGACAATTTCTTTAATAATCAGAAAATAGAAGTACTGATGAAATCTATACCTACTACATTTTGCACATCAGGTCTAGAACCTCTTCTTCAATTCATTTTTTTTTTTTTTTTTTAATACATGTTACCCTGGGCAGACACTTCACAGAAGAAGATATACAGGTGTCAACAAATTTATGAAAAAGTGTTCATCTTTAGTAATTAGAGAAATACAAATTAAAACCACCCTAAGATTTCATCCAACTCCAATTAGAATGGCTATTATCAAGAACACAAGTAATAATAAGTGTTGGCAAGGATCTGGGGGAAAAGGCATACTCAAACATTGCTGGTGGAGTTGCAAATTAGTGCAGCCACTCTGGAAAGCAGTATGGAGATTCCTCAAAAAACTTGGAATGGACCCACCATTTTAAGTCCTTTGGGTATAAACTGAGGAGTGGTTTATACCCAAAGGACTTAAAATCAGCATATTACAGTGATGTACCCACATCAGTGTTCATAGCTGCTCAATTCACAATAGCTAGATTGTGGAACCAAACTAGATGCCATTCAATTGATGAATGGATAAAGAAACGGTGGTATATATACACAATGGAAAATAACTCAGCCATGAAGAAGAATAAAATTATGGCATTTGTAGGTAAATGGATGGAGTTGGAGAATATCATGCTAAGTGAAATAAGACAATCCTAAAAAACCAAAAGCTGAATGTTTTCTCTGAAAGAGGATGATGATACATAATGGGAGTGGGGGGTGGGGGGGGCAAGAGAAGAATGGAGGAACTCTGGATGGTATAGAGGAAAATGGGGTGGGAGAGGGTTGGGGAAGGAAAGATAGTAGACTGAGACAGATAGTATTACCCTATGTGCATGCATGATTACATGAATGGTGTGAATCTACATAGTGTACAACCATAAAAATGAAAAGTTGTACCCCATTTGTGTACAATGAATCAAAATGCAGTCTGTAAAAATAAAATTTTTAAAAATGCATGTTCCCTTTTATATAATTAAATGAAAACACATATAGTGGAATGAACCTTAGATTTATATACAGTCATATATGAGAGCTGGGCACTATCATTTTGCAAATGCAAAGAGGTAATACAAAAAAATTTGTAGAATTAATATGTGAGGACAAAAGTGGCACATTAATTTAGACTTGTAGTTACATTATATTTTCATTGTACTTTATGATTTGAAATTAGTCATGAAATGGAAAATTCCTGATATCTAGCAGGATGCTAAATTTAAGCAACTAGCAAAAATACAAGGTAATTCCCTTGTACTATATACAAACAAAAAATAGCCATAGTTAATCTCAACAGAAAGCTAGGATATACTGACAATGAAACATACTCTAAATTACATGGCACATGAAATGTGGTAAGTCCAAATTGACACATGCTGTAAATGTAGCTAGATTTCAAAGACAGAAGAAAAATGGAATATGAAATATCTTATTACGATTTTTATATAGAATACATGTCAATATAAAAAGTGATAATATGGTTAAATAAAAGGTATTATTAAACTTAATTTCACCTGTTTATTTTTATGTTTTTATTGTGGTTACAAGAAATAAAATATTACATTTATGATTTACATTATATTTCCACTGGACAGCACCACTCTGAATGAATTATGGTGCTCAGCTGCTACTTGGCTGTACACACAGCGGCTCTTCTAGAAGTTCTTCTCACTGTATACAGAACATGTAGCTCAAACAGAAAGTTAAAAAACATTGAAATAAAAAGTTCTTGATGGAGGAAATAAGAGAAATATTGGAAAAATCATCAATGCTTAATGATTTTAAAATTATATTATTTGTTTTTGTTATGTGAAGTAGATGAGCATACAACTAAGATGGACTAAGAAATTTCCTCAAATGCCTAAAAGTCATTTTCCATTAAAGCAACACATTAACAAGAAATCCCTTTGTTGAAACAAGTAAATCTATTTCTTTGAATAATGATTTTATGTTGCACATGTTTTGAAACTGATTAAAGGGTCCTAAGAAATGCAACTGTTATTGCCGGGTTATTTTGCACTGTCATACTGAGCTAGTTTCTTCTGTAGGATAGAAGACGGGGGAGAAAGGAGGTCTGGTGATGTTTAGGGTGACTGAGAGATGCCACTGTTCCTGGCCTTCCTCTGATAGTGGTGGGTTTCCAGGGTCCTCGGAGATTTCAGGGAAGGGTTTATTCACTGTTATAAAGCTCAGTTGCAAGTGAGAAAGCACAGAGAGGAGGGAATTCGATCTTCATCTAGATCAAAGTAGAGTAGAAAGGTGAGAAGAATGAGGCTTTGGGGCTGGGGGTGGTCAAGAAAGGAAAAAATGAGCAATCTAGGATACTTAGAACAAACAGGAGCAAGCTTAGCTTGAGAGACAGACAAGGCATGGGTATGCTCAGAAAAGGCCAGAGGTGAGGACACCAGTGTTCCTCAAGGGCAGAGACACATATTACTGTTTCTGCTTTTGTATTCTGAGCCTAGCTAGTTTAAAGACTTCGCTTCCATGACTGGTCAATAACAAAAGCAGTGAATGGTAATCAGTTCCATTCTAAATCTCTGGGAATCCTTTGGTTGCTGTGTGGCCTTCATAACTGCAGACACACAGTATCATATTTAGAAACAATATTAAACAAAATTCCTTTGACATTTTGCATGCATTTACTTTAGAAAACTATAAAGTTAATAAGCATTAACATTTCTGCAATACTAACAATGCTATTTCTGGATTAGAAAAAAACTGAACATTAGAACAGATCAAACAAAAGAGAACAAAGGCTAAAGGGTATTAGACTTATACCTATGTAAAATGTTCAAAATATTTGAATATTTTTCCAAAACAAAAATAAAAATACCAGTAAAGCATGCAGAAGAAAGGTAAAATATAAACCAACTGTTAAGTGGGGGCAGAAGGGAGAGCTTGCTATTTAAGGAAGCAAAAAACAGTTCACTCATTTTTATGACACAGTAAGCTAAGAACAAAGGTGCAAAGGAGTACCTTGGAATAGGGATATATCGGAGTTTTTTTGATTGGAGATCAGTGACTTCTATGTAACCAGCTGTCTTTGGGGGCGTAACACCTGCAACAAGTCATGACATGAAACAAGTATTAATGACTGCTTGATACCAAAGCATGACCCCAAGAATTCTTGATTACTGCTAAAAGCAGGATGAAGTTATCACTATCCTACAAAAGAACTATGGGACCTACTTGAAAAGGTACTGGACAGGTCAAGCTTTCAAAGCTACACTTATAATTATAGAGAAACACAAGGATTGTCAAGTAGAAGCATATTAGGTGGTGATAACCTGTCCTTTTCTTCATGATCTTTGATAGCATTCCAATATGGGTCAATTATTTAGCACTTACAGTTATTTAAAAATATCATTTGAATTCTTTTTCCCTTCTTACGAAGTCACAACAATGCTTAGCAGGTGACAGTATAATGTGGTAGAATTTAGTATCTGCTTTGTAATCAGACTGATCTGGTGAGCAGTTCTGGCTGTGGCATTTCCTAGCTCTCATACTGGTAAAATTATTTACCTCTTTGAGGTCTGCTTTCTCATTTGTAAAATGGAGATAAAAATAGCATCTGAGCATCATAAGCATTATTTTGAGGATGAGATGAAATGAATAAACACAAAGCATCTAATTGGCAGTTGCTTAGCATACAGTATCTGTCATTATTAGGGGTCTGCAAAATAGGAGAGCGTGAGGTGAGGATGGGGCAGAGGAGGAAGGACTCTGAAGAGCTGGGGGGTAGAAAACAAAGATATGGAGGCCATAGCCTCTAACTGAAATTCTGGAATTGCTCTCCCAGAAAATTCCAGGGCTTTATGACTTCTAGTCCATAGCCCCAAGTACCTCTGCCATCCACAAAGGACTACCTGTCATCAGTGTGTGTCAAGAATTTGGCTGTGTCTTTATAGACAGGGCTTTGAATGCTGACAAGACTCATGATTCTTATTTGAGTGAAGAGAAAGCTGAGGCTTAACAGAGCTAATGTCATGATAGGACTGACTTGAAGTGATTCAGTTGCACAGTGATGAAGATAGGTTTCAAACACATCTTGCTCTGCCTATCAGTGACCACAACTCTTACCTGAGTTGGCCCTAGGACAATGGCTGTTTGTAAAAAAATAGCACCATTTTACCTTGGTCACTAAGGTATCTCAAAAAAAATAAAATAAAACTCACCCTACCTGAAACCTATGCTTTTAAAGATTTTTGTCCATCTTTGTCTGTCTACCTATCAATCATCTATCATTCTACCTATCAATTATCTATCATTTTACCAACCTACCTACCTACATATTTTTTATTACAACTTCTCATTACAATGAGATGTCCACACTGAATTCATAGAATGTAGTTCAGAAAGAAAGAAAGAAAGAAAGAAAGAAAGAAAAAGAAATTTGGCATTTTTATTTCATGTTTGCATTTGAAGGATTTTTCCTCAGGTTTTCCGAAACACTCAACATATCTCTTATTTATTCAACAAATATGTTTAAGTTTACTCTGTATCTGGGATTTAGAGAAGAAGGAGATGCCACCTTTAAAGAGCTCACAGCATAAAAGGTGAGCCCTGGGGGACTTCAAAACGATTCCAGAGTAGGAATTAGAGCTCTGGGACCAGGTATGAACTGCAGAGGTAGGCATGAGGAGGGCCCAGGAGACAAAAGGTTCAGGAGGAAGAGAAGGCAATATGCAGGGGAAGGCAGGTGAGGAAAAGAGTGTTACTATGCAAGTCCACCACCCAGCCACATTGGCTGTCCCCAGACAGCCATTTGTATAAAATGAACATGTTTAGCATAAGTCACACACCGTGTGCACTGGACTGCCTAGGATATAAGGTCAATCTTGGATAAAGCTTTATACCATATGTCGATTTTGACAATTCCTGCTGCTAGAAACTAGATGAAGTAGGTTGAATTATTTATAGACCAGGATTCTTTGCCAAAAATAACCAGTTATTGAAACTGTTGGGATGACTAGAGCTGCCTAGCAAACCAACTTAAACATTTGGGCATAGCATTTAAAGGCAAAATTTTTTTAAAATAAAGTAGAATTAAGTTGAGCTGATGCCATCAGCACTTTCAGGTTGCCTGTGAAAGCATCGTAAGTCAACTAATTTAAAAATATTTTTTCTACATCTTTCTTTACTTTCCCTGGCTAGATTAATTCCACAACATAGAGGGTGAGAAAATGCAATAATGGCTGTATCTGCTATTTCAAGAAGAAAGCAAAAATTTAGCTCCTAGTATTGAAAAATACTTCTAGGTATCAGAAAGGGAATTTGTAATTACAAAGCACTTCGGGGTAATATTAAGCCTGGTGGTAGTGGTAGTAAAATAATCAAAATTTTAATGTTTACTGATCTGAAAATAAATTAATTCAGAATACAAGAATATTTACAAAAGAGTCTTAGGACTATCTTTGAAGAAAATATATGATTGAATTAAGAAAATGAAAACTGTGGCCAGGTTTCCCTCCAAACGTAGCCAAGTCCTTGTTCATCCATTTAAAATGTTTCCACACTGTAGAGAGGATGAAGGCTCAATATATTTCCATTACACTTATAATCCAGGTGGATTTTAAAGATAGGCATAAACTGTATTTAGGGATTAGTCCACTAACCATTAAAGGGAAGTCATTGCTGCAATGTTTATCACATAGTTCCCATGAACATGGGGACAGGATATATGCACAGTGCCAAAGTTAGAAGGAGGTATAAAAACTGTCAGGTGAAACAACCAAGAAGATTTTCAAAGGGAAGATGAAATTATACTAAAAACTTCACTTCTTCTAGAAATGTAATTTGATGTACATCTGTTAACCATTAGGTTTAGTACTCTTCTATTTATTCATGGATTAAAAGAGTGATGTGTGCCATAATAAAAAGGCTTTTACAATTTCACAATATGACATTTTCCAGGGACTTTCTTTATGCTTCTGGAACAACAATTTTGTAATTCTACTCCTAGATAGATTCCCTGCAGACTCTCAACATATATACAAGGAGAGAGTTGCTAGAATATTCATAGCACCACTATTAGTAATGGTAAAAAATTGGAAAAAAACTAAATGTGCATTGACAAACAACAGAGGAATAAACTGTGGTGTGCAAAGCAGTGGAAATAAAGCTTTCAGTACGGTGATGACGAAGATTCTTTCCTTGACCAAGTTTTACTCAGGCTCTTCTGAATCCTCTTTCAAACTAGGCCCCAGTTCTTGGGCTTCTGTTTGCCTGTTGCATTATTGGGTAAAAAAAATCAATTCAAAATGAATCATAAATCTAAATGTAAAAGTCTAAAACTATAAAGCTTCTAGAAGAAAACAAAGGAGATTTGCCTTTCATCCAAACAGGAGAAAATATATGAAAAGCACAAACCATCTGACACTAGATTTGTATCTAGACTATATAAAGAGCAATCAAAATCCATTAATAAGAAAACAAATAACCCAATTAGAAATGGGCAAAAGAAGTGAATAGACATTTCACTAAAGAACATACATGTGAACAAATGTTCAACATCATTAGATGCTAGAGAAAATGCAAATTAAATCATGAAAAGGTATTATTATAATCTGTTAGAACAGTGAAAATCTAACAACACCAAGTACTGACAAGGATGCAGAACAATTGGAACCCTCATTCATTGCTGATAGGAATGAATTGCCACTTGGGAAAATTGTTTTGGCAATTTTATCATAGGATGTAGAAATGCAATTCCTAGGCACTTACACAAGTAAAGCAAAAAATCTAGAATCAGTTAAAAATCTATGCTCAGATGTTCATAGGTGTCCTACTAATTATTGTCAAAAACTATATATACACACACATATATAAATATAAATTTGTGAATGGATAGGCAAACTGTGGTATATCTATATTATAAACTGTCACTTGACAATTAAAAGGAACAAACTACTGGCATGCACAAAATAAACAATTCTCAAGTACTTTTTATTAAGTGAAAGAAGCAAGACTCAAAATACTACATACTATATGATACCATTAATGATCTTCTAAAAGAAATCTACAAGGACAGAAATCAGATCAGTGATGGGTTGTGGGTAGGTGGAATGGTTGACCATGAGTGACCTGGGAAGGTTTTGGGGGTGAGGAAGCTTCTCTTCTTTATCAATTGTGGTGATGGGTTATACAACTGATTGTGTTTGTCAAATTCACAGAACTATACAATAAAAAGGTAAAATCTGACTGTATATAAGTTAAACCTTACTAAGAACAAGTATATACATTACAAAGTCAGTTCATCTGATATGTAGATACTATCAGAGAGGAAAAGAGTACATGAGGCCCTACCATTACTCCAGTGGTAGTGCTTTGAATGGGATGTTGGCAACAAAACTTGATAATTGATATTATCAAAAGGACATTGTGATTGATGATGGGTTTGATGTGCAGGATGAGGGAGAAGAGGCATCATCGAGTTGAGCCCCAGGTTTCTGGGTAGATAACGGTGCACTCAGTTATGGTATAGATCATAGTGTCATTCCTGGAGTGCTTTGTCAAGATCCTGCACCTTTCATGCAGGGCTCCCTTTTTGTCAAACTATTCCTCCATTCAATTAATTCGCATTCATCTTTCAAGAGTCACTTCATAATCAGCAGTCTGGGTTGTAAGCTTCTCTTTTGTGTCTATATATTGCCTTGTGAATATTCCTATCATAGCACTTATAAACTGTGCTGTAATTGTAAATTTATTCATCTGCCTCTTCTATCACAGAAGACAGTTTAGGGAAATAGTGATTTATTTTCCACGAGTTTCAGCTGGGAAGGAATTAAATATTATCATTTAACTAGAACTTTTCAAATCCAGTAATAGATTATTATCATCATACATTTTAGCATTATACTTATGAAGCCCACACCAACAGAATGAACATAAACACATTACTACCACCATGGTGCAAATAGTAATAGTCAATGATTTAATGTTCAAAATTTTTATAATTATCCATTCTGATGAATGTCAGTGTGGTTCTGCACAAATAGCTTTAAATCTGAACTTGGAACACCTTGGTATAAATCTGGGTTCTGCTGACCACTGGTTGGTAATCCTGAGCCAATAATTTTATTTCACTGTGTCAGAATTTCCCCATACATAAATCAAAGAGCAAGATGACAACAGGATGGGGTTCTGAAGATTATGTGAATTTATACAAGAAGTGATCAGCACTGCACTTGGACACACTGTATAATAAAAACATAAGCTGACATGGAGAGCACTGATGAGTGAACTGGTCTCATGCTACGCTCTGGGTCTTTGGTCTCAGGATTCTGTCTAAATCCTAATCATTTTTTAAAGGCTCTTGAAAAACATGTTCTAGATAAAGTCACTGTACAGATTGTAACATGAATGTAGATGAGCTCTAACAGCAGTGCCTACAACCATACACTGTGTGAAGATGAGTGAGAGGTTTCAAAATACACATAGCTCGCTGGGTGTGGTGGTGCACACCTGTAATTTTATGCCAGCTATTCAAAAACCTGAGGCAGAAGGATTGCAAGTTTCAGGTCAGCCTTGGCAACTTAGTAACAAAGTGTCTCTAAATAAAAAATAAAAAGGGCTGGGGATGTAGAGCACCACAGGGCTCAATCCCCAGTCCAAAAATCACAACAACCACCTTCCTCCCAGTCCCGTCAACAAACAAAAACAAAAACAAAAACACAAAAATCCACATAGCTCTTTTTAGCTACTTCTAAAATATGAAATAATAATCATAAACTAAATATCCCCTACCAAAAGCGAACTACCTTTAGTAAATCAGGAATTGATAAATTCTTACCTTTTGGGTAGATGTCTTTTAGAGGGACTTCTCCTGGGGGCAGAATCCTGACTACCTGATTAGTAGCTAAAAGAGTCACACAATTGCTCTGTCTTGGAGTCCCCTTCTTCTTCTTTCCTCCGTAAAATGCTGTATCAGTGACACTTGGTTTATGCATAGAAGATGGCCTCTTCCAAGAATAAACTTCACTGGGTGACTGAAAGAAAGAAAGAAAGAGAGAGAGAGAGAAAGAATAGGAAAAAAGAAAAGAAAAAGATTAAAGTAGCATATAATACATTCACCACAATTTTTACAACATATTCCTTTAAGCATATACCAGTGGTAAAACTGTCTCACAGGAATAAGAAAATCAAATTATTTCTCCACCTTGTTGAGTTTGGTATAGGAGAGGGCTGCTTTACCAAAAATCATTAATTTCTAGACAAGTGTAAAATATATACTAAATTTTTATTTTGAAACGAATCACAACTAAAAACAGGTAATATAGCAATATAGTTAGCTCATACATAATAAAATAAACAACTATGTATCTAGTATTTGGCATAAAGAAAATAACATAACTGGTAGTTCTGAAGCCCTTGGAGTGTCCCTATCCAATCACATGTCTTTGGCATACCTAGAATTAATTCTCCTGGAATTTTGTATTATTTTTTCCCTTTGGTTTACTTCAAAATTTTACCATGTAAAATTTATCCTTCCAAAAGACAATAAACTGTTATTTTTCTATATTTCCTCAGAAAGGGTTAAGGTGCTATCTTTTGCATTTAAGCCCTTAACCCACAAGGAATTAATTTTTGTACATGGTGTGAGGCAGGGACCCATGTTTGTCTTTTCTCATCTGGACAGATACTTGCCCAAATACCACTAACCTTTACCCACTGATCTGCAAATGTTTTCATAAAACAGAGTTCAATATATGCATGCATCTGTTTATGGGTTCTATTTTACTATATATTTGTCTATCTCTAGACTAAGAAGACATGATCTTAATTCCTACAAGTTTATATGCAGGCTTGAAATTCAGACTTGAAATTTAGTAGGTAAAGTAACTTTGATTGCTTTTTCTTTGCATTCTTCTTCAGGGATGTCTTGGTTATTGTTTGTTCTTCCATGTTCATAAAAATGTATGGACTGTATTTACTCTGCATCCTTGTCAGTATTTTTTATTTCAGCTCTTCTAATTGGCATGTAATAGTATATCACCAGGGTTTCAATTTGCATTTCACTAATGACTAATGATGTTGAAGATCTTTTCTTGTACTTATTTTCCATCTCTATATCCTCCATGACTAAATGTTTTTCAAATCTTTGCCCATTTTTTCCCAACACTTACCTTTATTTTTTTTTCTATATCCACCTAAATATATTGAAACTGAGTTCACACAGATATATCCAATTTAAATCCAATAGCTACAGGTTCATTCTAGATTTCTTCTTTTCAGTATTGCCACCTCCAAAAGTGAGAAATCTATTCTTATTATCCTTAATATATTTTAATTATTGTTAACATACTTGATGCCCATCACTAGTAGTTACCATGAATGCCCTACATGTAGGTTCTGACCTTAATTTAACAAGGTCACTTTGACACCTCACATTAGTTCACTGTTTGCCCATTTTAAAATTTGGGTTGTTCTCTTACTTTTGAGCTTAAAGAATCTTACAAATTCTAGATATAAGCCCTTGGTCAGAAATGTAGTTTGCAAATAATTTTTCCTAACCTGTAGGTTATCTTTTCATTATCTCAAAAGAGTCTTTTATAGAGATGAAGTTTTAAATCTTGATGAAGTACAATTTATCAATTTTTTTCTTTTATATATCATGTCTAAGACACTTCATACGATGCTCAGTAGAATTTGTGACAGTGGGTAGCCATGTCTTATTTTTGACAATAAAAGGAATACACTTAAAATTCACTATTAAGAATGATATTTGCTATAGGTTTATATAACATTTTAGGATTAGGTTAAGAAAATTATATAAATTTATAATAATTTGTTGCCTTGACAATTTTATTAAAAAGTTAATAAGGGGTGTCATACCCTTTGCTGATAGTTTTATGAAGAATCTAAAGAAATTCACATAAAAGTAGAAAGGCAGTATGTATAACAGAAAGGATATGGGTTAACTGTGTGCAATGATGCACACCTGTAATCCCAATGACTCAGGAGGCTGAAACAGAAGAATCAGCCTCAACAACTTAGGCCCTTAGCAAAAGAGACAATGTCTCAAAATAAAAAATAAAAAGGACTGGGGATGTAGCTCAGAGGTAAAGGGCCCTTGGGTTAAATCCCCAGTTACCCACCCCAAAAAAAGTTTGAAAAGAAAGGGTTATGAATTAGAGGATTAGTTACACTTGAGATCAAGTCTCAGGCCTCTTAGTTATAAGCTTTGTGACCTGGGGGAATACAACTTTTCTGTTTGTTTTTTCATCCATGAAACTGTAGAACTGTTGTAAAAATTAACTGTTACACTAGGCCTGGTGATGCATACCTATAATCCCAGCTACTCAGGAGGCTGAGGCAGAGGATAAATCTGAGGCCAGCCTAGGCAGTTAGTGAGATCCTGTCTCAAAATAAAAAAAAACAAAAAGTGCTAGGGATGTAGCTAGGTGGTAAAGTGCCCCTGGGTTCAATTCCCAGTACTGAAAAAAAAAAAGTTAAATATTATATATATAAGGGCTTAGAACCATACAGTGCCTTACTACTACAGATGGGCCCAAAGAAAATACGACTGTTACCATAAAAGGCTGAAAGGCTGCCTAGCTAACTCTTTCATATAACAAATATACATTGGTGTAGGTTTCATATTAATTATCAAGGATATAGTTTTTAATTTAATAAGGTTACTCTTACAGGGTAAAAGACTTCTATAGGGTTAATACAAACAGTTTCTTATACTCAGCTTTTACTTTCTAACCTGTTATGTTAATATTATACTTCTATACTAATTTCTTTAATCAGAAAACAGTGATAAGATCAAGTATTTTTTAGATAGTCACACCTTCACAAAAAATTCCAGTATTTTTTCTACTCATAGCAGCAAGCATAATAGAAAGCATATTAAACACACCTCTTTCATTTGATCAGGCTGCGTAGGCACTGTATTCCAACAACACACTTCATTTTGAGTTAGATAACATGATAGCAAATGCTTTTTACTTAATAATTAGGAAGACATATGGCAAAGTCCTAAGCCATGTATTATCCATTGAGTTTTAGATTTCAAATGTCTTATATCCTCAAGTACTCACCATTTATTAATTACATTAAAATTTAGAAGCATGTGAGATTGGTGTATTACCAAGTAGAGCCCATACCTTTATCTTTAAATGATTATATCATCAGATCTAAAAGCTACAAAGGAAATTATTAAAATTATATGTTTACTCAAAACCATGGAGTTACACCTAAGGTTATTAGATGGAAACTTGTACTAAAATAATCTTTATATTTCATTCCCCACATTTCCACTAGGGGAAGATGGTGCCCAGTTTCACCTGAAGTCAGTTACAAATAGTCTCTCCTTTACCAATAAAGATAGATAACAGCAGAAAGTCCCATTTAGGAGAAAAATAAATTAAGACCATTTCTGGATGCTGCAAAGATATGATAAATCAAAATAAAACTCAATGGGAAGTGAATTGGTGTTCATGAGTGTTAAAAATTTTAATCTATAGTATGATACCCAAATTTAACCTGGGAAAATTTCTAGAAGGCATACTTTATTATTCCCAAATTGTTCCTACTGGCAGAGTCCATGAGCACACATTAAGATGACATGATTAAAAAAAAAAAAAAAAAAACACCTTCAGTAGGTTAAGTATTAACTGTGTCATATGATCTCCCACATAAAGAGATACTTATTTCCTCTTACTAAACTAGATCATTGCATTATAATTTAATTGCTGTATAATAAAACTTTTTTTAGTGACTGATTTCAAGTGCAGACTTCATTCAAAATGTTTACCAGAAAGCAATTATATTGTAATTACCTCTCAAACAGGCTTACACAGTTTACATTAAATTGAGGAGAAGTAATTGTACAATAATGTAAAACACTGGTGCTCACCATGAGATCTGGGAAGCCAACCACTATGGCAGCATAACTGTTCTCATCTGAGAAAATTCTGTTGGGAGAGGCGATCTTTTGTCCCACAGCTGAACTCAGATTTTCAGATGACAGCTGATCACTTGAAATTTTATGAGGTATGCTGACCTCTATTTCTGAAAATGTCAGACACAAATTAGACACCATTACCCCTGAAATGCTCCAGGAATTAAGTTTTTGCAAGATTTCATTCTCAAAAACTCAAAGAGAAAACACAGTAAAAATAGAAAACCCTCTAAGTTATATCCATGAGTTTTTGCTGAGAAAACTGTTCCTACAATCAAAGCATCTTCCCAAAGTGATTCCAAGTATTTATGGAATTCAAAATTTTATTAATAATAAATATCATTAATAGCTCCCTGCAGAAAAGATACAAAACTGACCCAACCCAGTGTTGGCAATGGTAATGTTTTAGTTTTTTTCATAAGTACTGTTCACTTCCCCAAACTGGGATGAATTAAATAGAAATTCTGATGGTCTGTGGAAAAAAGAAAAGATACTTTCCTAAATTAGACTTGGAATCTAAATGTAAGTGAAAATTTTTATTTGTCAGTTTAAAATTTCCAAGGATAAGACTTAAAAGAGTGACCTTCCTTATAATGCTTTAAAAGCAGATTCTTATCCTTATTTCTAGGGTAGTAACCATGTTTTTTTTTTCTTTTGGTATAAATATCATATAATCTTGATGTTATTGTTCTTCAATAAATCTAGAGAATAGTTTGTGTATAAGCATGCACCCACACGACCATAAACACAGAGAACATAGTATTTACCTTGTGTGACTCCAAACCCTGTGCTAGGCAGCTCCTCTTTCAACATATATAACTGGCAAACCCCACTGTTCTCAGATTCGATGTGTGCAGGCTTAGTTAAAAGATATTTTCTGTAAACAAACAAGTCATCCAACTTAAGTGGAAAGTTTTCTTTTTCTAGAAATCATCAGAGTAAACCAAGAAAAATTAGTGTTTTGCTCCCAAAGCCTTTTTAAAAATAGTTGAGTATAATTTACAGTTTCGACATTTCATCACGAATTTAAAAAAACAACAACACCATTATAAAGAGTAGTAACCAATGACAATGCAGTGATAAAGGCAAACCAAACATCCAAGGCTTCCTGTAAGAGAAGGGCTATTTAAAAAAAATTTTTTAAAAAGGCAATGCTAATGGGGCATACACTTATTATCTTGGAGTGTTCTCTTAATATGACTGGTCTGAAGGGGCAGAAAGCAGGAGCATAGCCTGTGACTTGTGACCAGCTAAGGGACAGAAGTCCTCACACTATAATCTTCTTGACTGATTTATTTTTAAGCTGTCTAAAGTGTGGATGCATGGATAGCCAGAAACTGTTTGTAGTGAGGCACTTTTGCTTGTCATCAGGACAGAAATCTGCACTTAGCCAGTAGATGTAGTCATAAGGGTGGGGGACTTGAAATTTACTGTGCATTCTTTATAAGTCAAGTGTCACACACTGCCTTTGATCAAAAAATATACAGTCCCATTGCGGGGAAGGCAACACAAACACATATAACCATAATCAAGTAAGAGCACAAAAGATGAAAAGAAGAAACTTCTAAGGTATGAATTCTGTGAAGTTACAAAAAGGCAATAACTCTAGGATAGGGTCCACAGTTCTTAGAAGGGAGAATAAACTGAAAACCCTCTTTGAAGTATCTACTGCTTGGCAAGAACACAGTGAATTCTCAATGTGCAAATAGGAAAAATTTCAAATCAATATGGATCATATGTAAAAGTTATTATTTTTTACTGTTAATTTCATTGTCACACTCTCCTCTATCCTCCTTCTTATAACTTTTCACAATAGAGATAAGGCCAGACACAGAAATTGTTAAAAGAGATAAGAGGAAGATGGAACAGTAAGGGTTTTGGATCACTGATAAATAAGGTAAAGCTATGGCATACTGCATAAGATGCTATGCAGTATGGATTCACCTACTGATTTGTTTTGCTTTCCACCAGAAGCCATTTGTCCTCTGCTACAAGGAAAACTGTCTCGAGGTTGATGGGAAGCGAGATGGTGTGAGCTCGTCCTTCCAAAACATCTAGTACAGTCAACCTGTTCCTGAAAAGGAAAAAGAAAACAGGATCTAAAAAGAAATGGTAAGGATACGTTGGGTGACTTGCATAATCATTTCATGATATATTATGCAATCCTAAAATGATTGTTTTTAAGACTAAATAGCAACAGAAAATGTTAATTGAGCAAACATAAATTCTAAACTGTCAGGGTGTGCAGGAAAAGAAATAATGGAAAGTGACAGCTGCCAAATTAGTAGTGGTTGCATTATAGAATTATGAGCACTCTTTTTTTTTTCTGTTTTTTTCAATGTTCTACAATGTGGGGGCAGTTACTTTCACACTAAAACATTTATAATTTGGTTATATTAGTTTTGTACTAAACAAGTATAAATAAAACAGGAAACAATTAACAAAATAAGGATCCTAGTTTACATCTTATATAATAAAAAACTTACCCTTTTTCTTTGTAGAATACTAGCCAGTTTTTGTGTGAAAATTCTTTACACATTTTATAAGTTTCCTAAAGGCAAAACAAAACAAAATATTAAATGTGTCAGATGCAGTTACATCTCTTTAGCTGCTTCCCCTTTAATAAAGTTCTTCAAATATGTAGAAAGAACATACAACTCAGAGAAGATATTTAATCACTTCAACATTTCTACAGTAACATGGATTAAACTGTATTTCAAAATTTATTGTGGACTATGCACTAAAACCTTCTTAGAATTTTTTTCAAATAGTGTCAAGTAATATTTGCAAATAAACATGCTATTTGGTGATTAACTATAGAATTTACATCATAATATGAAAATGTCTGAAGTACTTAGTAGCATTTTTAAAAAACCACCTTTTTCATGATCTTTTAAGACCTAAGGGTGCTGTCTTACAGAGTATTGGATAAACCTTATTTTATATCTGAATGGCAAAATCAATTCTTTTGGGTTGACCTCCAGTGTTCATTTATTCAATTTAGTTAATAAACTGAAACACTTATTTATCTATTAGGGACAATCAGGAGATATATTTACGGTGTTATCATATAAATCTAAAAGAAAACTATGTAACCAGAATATAGATTAAACTGCATGATGAAGAACTTGTTATTAATATCATACTCAAACAGTTCATAATGTTCTATTGTTATTTATTAGTTCAGTCCTGGCAATCTTCAGCTCAGTATAATATATACCAAAAGAAGCTACTGATATTTAATTGTAGGTTTATCTTTACATATTGTATGTTATCTCTGTATATTAGATGCTAAAATCCACAGATGTAACAAGAGACCTCTCTTGTGCATTATAGTTTTCCTTTAATGGGCAAGCTTGCATCTTCATTGTTAGAAAGCTACAGAAAATTGTTGGCAATCTGCCCAACCAATCTGGCATTCCTTACTTCTTCCTCCTTGCCCCACCAGGAAGATTTCTTAGATGCCACCTCTTCTAAAGGAAGAATGAGACGACGAAGGACTTGGCCAGCAGTATCTAACAAGAGGATAACATTACTCTGGAAATAAAACAGTATGAAGTTAAAAATTATTATTATTATTTTTAAAGAGCAGTACCTTGATAAAGTTAAATAAAGGAGAACCCAAAGGGAAGACAATATTGAAATACTTATAAGATATCATGAAGACATGTAGTTATTTTCCTTACTATAAATTTTTTTTGTTTGTTCTATTTAGTTATACATGACAGCAGAATGCATTTTGATTCATGGTACACAAATGGAGTACAACTTTTCATTTCTCTGGTTGCACACAATGTAGAGTCACACCATTTGTGGGATCATACACGTACACAGGGTAATGATGTTTGTCTCATTCCACCATCTTTCCTTCCCCCACCCTTCCTCCCCTCATTTCCCTCTACACAATCCAAAGTTTCTCCGTTCTTCCCTAACCCCTGATCCCCATTATATATCAGCATCCACTTATCAGGGAAAACATTTGGTCTTTGGTTTTTGGGGATTGGTCTATCTTACTTAGCATGATTTTCTTCAACTCTATCCATTTACCTGCAAATGCCATAAAATTTTATTCTTCTTTATGGCTGAGTGATATTCCATTGTATATATATACCACCTTTTCTTTATCCATTCATCTACTGAAGTGCTTCTAGGTTGGTTCCACAATCTAGCTATTGTGAATTGAGCTGCTATAAACCTTGATGTGGCTGTGTCACTGTAGTATGCTGATTTTAAGTCCTTTGGGTATAGCCCAAGGAGTGGGATAGCTGGGTCAAATGGTGGTTCCATTCCAAGTTTTCTAAAGAATCTTCATATTGCTTTCTAGAGTGGATGCACCAATTTGCAGTCCTACCAGCAATGTATGAATGTACCTTTTCCCCCACATCCTCGCCAACACTTATTGTTGCTTGTATTCTTGATAATAGACATTATAATTGGGGTGAGATGAAATCTTGGGTAGTTTTGATTTGCATTTCTCTAATTACTAGAGATGTTGAACATTTTTTCATATATTTGTTAATCCGATGAATATCTTCTATGCAGTGTGGTTTTATCAGGATATATCTAATTATGCACCTTCTCTTTGAAGATTTTTCTTAAAATCATTCCCTTTTAAGTAAAAGCTAGCCAATTGATAATTTTTAAAAGTTCATTAACTTTTATCAAAATTATACTTAGAAAATGCCCTGTTGAGATTTTGAACATTTTTTCATTTTTTTTATTGATAGTATATCTTCTGTGAAGTGTCTGTTCAGTTCCTTAAGACCATTTATTGATTGGGGTATTTGGTTTTTTGGTGTTTTCTGAGTTCTTTATATATTTTGGAGATTAGTGTTCTATCTGAAGTGTGTGTTAAAGATTTTCTCCCATTCTGTAGGCTCTCTCTTTATGTTATTGATTGTTTCCTTTGCTGAGAAGAACCTTTTCAGTTTGAATCCATCCTATTTATTGCTTGATTTTACTTCTTCTGCTTCAGGGGTCTTGTTAAGGAAGTCAGGTCCTAAGGTCACATGATGAAGATTTGGGCCTACTTTTTCTTCTATTAGGCACAGAATCTCTGTTCTAGTGCCTAAATCTTTGACTCACTTTGAATTGAGTTTGTGCAGGATGAGAGATAGATGTTTAATTTCATTTTGCTATATATGAATTTATAGTTTTCCTAGCACCACTTGTTGAATAAGCTATTTTTTCTCCAATATATGTTGTTGGTGCCTTTGTCTAGTGTGAGATAACCATATTTATGTCTCTGTGTCTTCTGTTGTGTTCCATTGGTCTACATGTCTACTTCAAGTACCAATATCATACCATTTTTGACTCTGTAGTATAGTTTAAGGTCTGGTATTGTGAGGCTTCCTGCTTCAATCTTCTTACTAAGGATTGCTTTGGTTATTCTGGGTTTCTTATTTTTCCAAATGAATTTCATGATTGCTTTTTCTATTTCTATGAAGATGTCATTGGGATTTTAATAGAAATTGCTTTAAATCTGTAGTATGGCCAAAATGCAAATCAAAACTACTGTAAGAGGGCCTGGGGTTGTGGCTCGGTGGTAGAGCACTCACCTAGCATGTGTGAGGCATTGGGTTCAAGTCTCAGTACCACATATAAATAAATAAATAAATAAATAAATAAATAAATAAATAAGGTTCATCAACAACTAAAAAATTTTTCAAAAACTGTAAGATTCCGTCTCATGAAAGAATGGCAATTATCAAGAATACAAGCAATAATACATGTTAGTGAGGATGTGGGGAAAAATTTACACTCATATATTGTTGGTGGGACTGCAGATTTGGTACAACCATTATGGAAAGCAGTACAGAGATTCCTCAGAAAACTTGGAATGGAATCATCATTTGCCCCAGTTATCCCACTCCTTGGTTTATACCCAAAGGACTAATAATCAGCATACTACACTGACATAGCCACATCAATTTTTACAGCAGTTCAATTCACAATAGCTAAACTATGGAACCAACCTAGGTGTTCTTTAACAGGTGAATGGATAAAGAAAAGGTGGCATATATACACAATGGAATATTACTTAGCCTTAAAGAAAAATGAAATTATGGCATTTGCAGATAAATGGATAGAGCTGGAGATTATTATGCTAAGTAAAATAAGCCAAACCCAAAAAACCAAAGGCCAAATGTTTTCTCTGATAAGTGGATGCTGATCCATAATGGGGGTGGGGGTAGGGAAGAATGAAGAAACTTTTGATTGGATAGGAGGAGATGGGGTGCAGAGGTGAGAAGGATGGTGGAATGAGATGGACATTATTACCCTATATGCTGTGTGATTACACACCAGTGCAACTCTGCACCCCATACAGCCAGAGGAATTAGAAGTTGTGCTCCATTTGTGTATAATGTGTCAAAATGCAATCCACTGTCATATATAACTAACTAGAACAGGTTTTAAAATAAAAACTTAAAAAAAAGAAAGAAAATATTCTGTTGAAAGTTCTCCTACACTGTGTATCTTTAAATGTCATTTATCCTTTTCACAAACACAAGGTCAATTTAGAAAATAGGTACTTGATATAAAGATGGGTTAGCAAGAAATTATGAAGGACCCCAAGAGCCCAGTTAGTAATGAGTATCATTTTAAAATTCACTGAGCTTGAAGGACTTGCATTACTGGTTCTATATTATGAATAAAAGGTAGTGCTAAGAGGTTTTAGCAAGGTGAGAAAATGGGTATGGACAAAGGAGACTGTTGGGGTTTCTAGAGCCCCTGGCCTTAGACATGGTCAAGATGGCGCCTGACGCTGAGCCAAAAGCGGCCAGCTATACAGTAAACAACCAGCGAATTCCAATGATTGGCTAGTTAACGATGTGATTAGAGCATGCCCCCCCCTCGTGTACCCATCCTGTGCCTGCAGCTGTCCGCGTTTATCTCGTGTACTCTCCCCTGATTGGTTGAAGTGTATATAAGCCTGGTGGGTGGGAGAGTAGGGGGCAGAAGCTGAGGAAGGGACGGAAGGAGCGGAAGAACTGGCGGCGGCGGCGACGGCAGCGACGGCGGCCGCGGCAGCAGCGGGAGCGGAGCTGGAAGGAGGGAGTACGCGGGAGTGGAAGGAGCTGGGAAAAGGAAAGCTGAGAGTGCGAAGAAGCTAGGGGTAAGAGAAGCGTAGGAAAGAAACTGTGCATAATAAACTTCCAAAGCTTCAGACGTTTGCCGTGTCTCTCTCTGCGGGCAGAGGGGACGCGACAGGAGACATTTTTTCATTTAATTTTATAAAAGGTATCAAAGAAATTCAAGTTTTAAAAAATGAGCTATCACTTTACATGTACAAGACTGAACAACATTATAAAGCTGGACAATGCTGAGTATGGGCAGTGACATGGGGACATGTGACCCTCCTGTACTATTGGGAAGCATGTACAGCCATTTGGGAGAATGGCTGACACCACTTGAGAAAAGTAAGTATATGTGCTGATGATGATTTAACATTTCTATTTGAGTGTTTATTATACATGAATTCTTATATGAATCAATAAAGACACTAGTACAAGGGAAAATTATATGCAAATGATGCATTATTAATCACAGCTATGCAATGAAATAAATAGGAATTTTTTTCAAGAAAAGAAAGAAACCTGAAGCATTATAATGCATGAAGAGAAATAGAAACAAGAACTCAAAATCAAGAAAGTCAGAAAAGAGTAGTTTAAAGAGATGTAAAGAGTTTAGCTTTCCTAGTTAAAACATTAATTAGGAAACTAACTGGAAGATTAAATTAACAAGTTTCAAAACACACACTGCGAGCTGTTTGTCGTCTTCTTGTTATGCAAGTTTCCTTTATTGTTTTTATTTTGTTTTATGTTGGGTTCCTCCAGTTATCCTAACCCTTATAAAATTTCATTTTAAGAACTTTCTTTGGGGAAAATAAAGTCACAAAGCATCAAAGAATTAAAATATACTTAGCAACCTAATGAAAACAATCAAATATGAAATATTTACTCAATTATTCCATAATTTCAATCAGACAACTTAATTTAAAGCACAAAGGAGAGTGTAACCATAAATTAATCATGACCCTTGCCTTCTATTATGTTTTTGGATTGGGCACAGGGAGTGAGGGGGGTTGGAGAAGTAAAAACAAGAATAAAAATATTAATGATTCAGCTGCAAATCTAGTACCTTATAGTGTGGTTTCATATTTATTTTACCAGTTAACTTTATTGACGTACTCAAGAATGAAATAGTATTTGTACCACATAGTTCACATCTGACCATACATTGAAACTTGATTGTATTTAAAAAATTTTACTGAGTATGTTGAGAAAACTTGAATTTTTCCACAAACATCACTCTTGAAATACATCATTCTATAAATATGTAAATCTCCACTAAGAATGTTAGAAATATAATTTAAAAATCAAGAAGTATTGTTCATTGGCATTCTAAAGTTGGTAAAAATTCTAAAAATGGTAGTGATAACTTAGAGTTTTTCTTAAGAAAATGTATAAATATGTCAAAAACTTATAGTCTCCATTCTAGATTAACCATTTTTTGAGTATGTTTTAGCAAAGAAGCCGTTCTTGGATGAAGAGTATTATAACATTAACATAAATTCTTAGCACATAAGCAATCTGAGATATTAACTCTTAAAAGAAAGTCCTAAAATAATGCTTTGTCCCCCCAAAAACAATTAGACTAACAAATAAGTAGATGACTAAAGATATGTTTAAGCAGAAAGTTAATGAAGTTTCCCATTTGTATTCCTTTTAGGGTCTAAAACTTATATATTCATAACCTGGCATAAGTGAACTGAAAAACTGTATCTTTCTAAGTGACAGAAAACATATATATTTGCAGGTATGACTATATTTACTATTAGTTTTATAAGCAATTGGCAGCATGAAGGAGTTCTATGGCTCCATCCTTTTAGATGTTAATGGTTTCTTTCTGTAAATGACTAATGATATATTCTGTCTGAGTTTAAAAATAGAATTTCACATCACACATGAGTACATGTAACTGTGGCTTTGGTGTTCCTTTAAGCAGGGCAGGGAGGAGAAGCAAGTGAGTAATTTTATTATGTTTGTATTTGACTGGGAGAAAAGTAACCTCTGGATGACCTCCATGTCCCCAAGTCTGAAATTCTAAACTCTGTGCAGATGTAATAAATAATTCCATGGGGGGTGGAGGAAGGGGAGGGTCTTTATTTTTAGGCATAGCAAAGTTTTCCTTTCCTCACTAAAGATTTTATTTTAGCAAGGAATTTTTGAGCAATTTTTAAAACTAAAATGGAGTGCATCTGCAGCAAAGCTTTATTTTAAGAAGACAAGGACTAGGTACACTCATGGCAGTACAATATTTCAGCTTCATTTTCAGTGAGGGCAGGCTGAGGAAGAAGAAATTGATGACAGTGTACCCAATTCCCATTCCACTAGAATTATTTATCAGTTGTTAAATTTCACAGCTGTGAGCTATTTATATGGAATTAACAGGTCTGTTTTCGCAACCGGCCCATCTTATAAAACTGACACCTAAGATATCCTCTCTGGGAAAGTTTGGAGGACAGGATAGTGGAAGCATCCACACACTGAAGCATCCACACACCCTAAGCTCCTTTCTGAAAAACCGTTGACACTGTGGCCAAAAGGATAAGTAAGGCAATGCATAAGATGCCAGGAGACAAGATGTTGGTTATGGACACCCAGCGCAGTTTTTCAGTGAAAAATATACTTCCTTTAATGAAAGTCATTGTGATCAAACAGAATATTAATCGACAATATTGCTAAATAATTGGATTTTCTGAGAAAATGAAACACTTGCTGTGAAGATAAAAATCTGATAATGTTACAGAATTTTTTTGTAAATGAAATTTGACAGTTAATTTGACAGACGAAAATCTGGCAGAACTGTTTAAATAAATACTACAAATTTCATTTCTCATCCAAATTTGATTGACTTACTAAATGAAAAATCACTAACATATCATGTGCTTTTAATGATTCTTCTAGATATAGGATTCAGAACAATGACATTCATATTTTGTTGTTTACAATAAAATAAAATCATTATTCCAATTTGCTGGACATGAACTTTTATAAGCAATATCTACATATGGATGAACTCTGTTTCTAGTAGAAAATGAAAGTGGGAAAAACAAATAAAACAAAAAAAAATGAACCGAGAAAAATCTTAACTTAGAATTTATGATTATTATTTAGGCAACAACTAAAGTTTATTTATTTCCTCAATGAGTTAGTAACATTTTATTTACTTAAATATTCCTCTTGAAATAAAATCTAAAAGTATTGTTTATTAGTGTTACTTACAGGTAACAATGCTGCATTTCTTTAATATTTTCCTATTATGAACCCTTTTTAATTTTTCACACTATAGTATTCTTTTTCCAAGTACCTACAGTAAGTAAGAGGGTAGGTAAATTTTAATTCTTGTGGGTCAGTCCAACTGGCTTGAATCTCGGTATGGCTGTGTATCTACAGGAAACGTTAAACTCTGAGCCAGGTGTTCTCATTTGTAAATAAGCTAACAGCTACTTGAGGTGGGGGCACAGTTAAAAGAATTACATAAGATAATGTAGTAATTCCTTACTTGACATACTATCACCATTTAACAATCCATCTTTCTCCTTGAGACTTTCATCACTTGCCTTTCCAGGATACCTCGCACCCTGGTTTATCTATCTACTTCACCAGCCACTCATCCTCAATCCCTACCATTGATTCTGTCTTCATGTCCTTGATTTCTTGACTTAGTGTTTGGACTTTTCTCTTCCTACATTCACTCCACGGTGATCTCTTTCAATCTCATGACTTAAATAACATTTATTTGCCAATGACTCCCAAATTTATATTTCCAGTTCTGACCTCCCCATTGAACTCCAGTCTCATCATTTACTTGAAAGTTTAACAGATATCTCAAATTTAATCAAATGTCATCTGAATTTCCCTCATAACGGATTCCTTCTTCTCCATTTCAGTTAATGACAACTCCTTCCAAGTTGCTCAGACCCTAAATCTTGAAATTGCTCTTGAGTCTATTCTCTCTCACCCCATACAACTATTTTGTTAGAAAATCCTGTTAACTCTACCTTCAGAATATATCCAGTATCTAACCATTATTTAAGACCTCCATCATTCTCTAAACCACCATTATCTCTTGCCTGGATCATGACAAAAAAATCTCTGAACTAATTCCTCTCATTCTTCCTTAGCACCTACAGATTATTCACCACTGAGAAACCATAGACATTCTTTTAAAATATGTCAGATCATGCTCTCCTCTGCCAAAAAACTTCTAACACCTCCTCCTTTTACTCATAGTCATAGACCAGAACCTTCCACGACCTACAAGGTTCTACACAATCTGCTTCCCACTGCCCTCTCTTCCAGTCTCTGAATAACCTCTTTACCTCACTTCTTACTTTTCCTCTCATTCAATCTTCCAACTTCCACGTACACTTCTTTGCATCATCATCTTTTCTTTTTTTTGGCAGTGACACATGCTAGGCAAGCCCTCTCCCAACTGAGCTACACCTCCAGGCTTCCACCCCGCTTCTTTAAAAATAATTAGGCATGATCTAGCCTCTGGGTCTTTGAATCTATGATTACCTTTGTATGGAACTCTCTTCCTCAAGAAATCTGTTTCCTCTTTACCTCCATCAGATCTTTGTTGCCAACCTTTCATTAGGTAAGCTCTGACCACCTTATTTTAAATGGAAATCTTCTGTCTCTTGCAACTGAACTTCTCACCAGATATAGTTTAATTATTTATTTTGCTTATTGTCTATCTTCATGAACCAGAATATAAGTTTTTAGGACAAGAATTTTTGTTGTCTTGTTCATCGAGCTATAGCATCTGTCTTTGGAGCTGCAGCATCTGTTTGGAATTAGTTTTAGCATGAATCTGGATATCTGTACTTCTTATCAGTGCTATCTTAGTGTACTAATCTCTAGAAGTGATAGATGGAACCTGAGCACCATTAGATTCTAAGGAATTCCAGTGTATTCCATGCAATGTATTTACATTGCTATTTCTACATAAAGAATATCATTTAAGTCTCAGATAAAATGTCATCTTCTCATAGAAGGTATCTCAGCACTCTTTTTGGCACTGTTCACCCTCCCAACTCTTTCCTACTTCTCCATCACTTCCTCAGATGTCACTATTTCTATATAGCACTTTTTACTATCTGAAATTGGCATGCTTATTTGTTGGTTTGGTTGTTTATTGGCTCTCTCTCCTAAGAGAGAGCAAGTTTCAAGACAAAGAATTATCTGGCTCCAAATACCAAAAGTGGCAAGGCTGAAAAACCCTGATTGACCTGTTTCCAGACTTAAAATTCTGTTGAAATTGGTACAGAGAGCAAGACAGTATCCTACCTTTGTGGAACTGATAAAATATAACACTGGACGTGTCCTCTTTTTAATCATTAAAAAAGCACGTATTTTCAGTTTTAGGTTGCAAATTATTCTTGTCTTTTTCTTAATGTAAGTTACTTTTACCATAATTGTAGCATATGAGTAGCCCAGTGTACCTGTTCCTCATGGAGGATAACTTGACCCTTGAGAGGACTTCCCAGTGGTGCCACTGTCACAAATGGGTGCCAAACTCCACCGGCAGTTCTTGGAAAGATGTCATAAAAGTCCACAAAGAAGCAACTTTCCCCAGTCATATTCATAAAGTATAAGGAAACAGGGTTGCATGTAGCTACATACAGAGTATTTTCCTCATTTTCTGAAATGGCAAAAAGGTGTTAATTTAGTGACTTGCAAATGACTTACCAATTGTTCAAGAGGCCTAGGAAAAATTGAATTATGAGGTTTGAGCACAGATTTGAAACTAGCAGATGATTTCACTGATTAAACTGAAAAGACATGAAAAGCAGCTTAGTTCCTATCCTAAATGTAGAGGCATGCTTATCTATTCCGGGTATATCTATTTGTTCCCAAGAAAAGGCCATAATATCTCCTGATAACATCATTAATTAGTTAATAATTTTTAATGTCAGGAAATTCTCCCTTGTGTTCCAGTGAAAATCTGTTTTCTCTTTTCCCTTGTGTTTCAGAATAACAATAGTTCATCAATATTTTCTATCTGTTGATCTTTTGTTTTCTAGATAGTTACTAGATATTTAGAATTTAATTAATTTAATTAATTCCACTTTTAAAAATCTTAGCCTTATGGATCTTCAGTTCCAAACTTTTGTTCATATTTCAGTATTCCTTACACAAAATTTCTATCACCTCAGTCAGAGTACTTCCATAGGTCCATTTTCTGAACTTTATACCAGTGTTTTTCCAGTTTAAAATGGCTATGAATCATCTGGGGAACTAATAAAAATGCAGATTCTGACTCAGTTAAGTGTCTGGTAGGGGTGCAGATTCTGTCCATCCAAACAGCTCTTAAGAGATGTAGAGACTGCTGGTTTGAGCTCCTCCCTTTAAGTAACCAATCTCTAGATCAAACTTCCCATAATCTCTTATGTGAGTGCCTTGAGGCAAGGAATTAAGCTGCTTTTGTCTAATAAATGCTATCTGTATGACCCATTATCCAGATATCTATTTATTATGGCCATATTTCTGAACCCAAAATTCAGACACAAAGTATGACAATGACATATATTTAAATTTGGGACTATCCTAGAAAATATAGACCACATGAACACATGCCATATGTACAAAGTTAGTATATAATAGCCATATTACATACAGGTATGTTACAAATACTAACTTTAAAACAACAAGCTAACATCAGTAAGCAACAGCCGTCAATGTTGGGCTCAGTGGCCCATCCCTGTAATACCAGTGGCTCGCGAGGCTGAGGCAGGAGGATTGTGAATTCAAAGCCAGCCTCAGCAACTTAGCAAGACTCTAAGCAACTTTAGCAAGTCTGTCTCTAAATAAAATGTTAAAAAATGGGCCGGGGACGTGGCTCAGGAGTCAAGCGTCCCTGGGTTCAATCCCCAGTACCAAAACTAAAAACAACAACAAAAAAAGAAATATCCATAAACAGAAAGGCTAGAGAAGATGTATATTATTTAGGAGACAACGTGAACTGTGTGTGTTACAGTTACAAATATCAGACAGAACCATGGAATTTTTAATTTATAAACTTTTTTAATGCTCCCACTGTGAACATAAGTAAGTTCAATTGAACATTTATTGAGCACCTTTCTGCACAGTGTAGTGCAATGGAAAATACAGTGAGAATGTTGACAAATGTAGTTAATAAATTTATTAATTGTTCTCTTTTACTGTAGGTATTAAGTTCCATTTGGTCTTTGGCTCTAACTCATAGATATAAAAATAACTCCAATTCTAACTCTTTTCTCTCAGAAGTGCAGAATAGGTAAAATGCACACATACACAAAAACACCAAGAAATAAAATAACAAAAATGTGGCAAATAATGAAATAAGAGGGTTAAATTCTTTCAGGGACAGCAAATGGGTCACATTTTTCAAGGCCACCTCTGACTGACAGGCAGAGTCGGCCTGAATGCTAGACTAGGTTTAATGGCAGAAGTGTACAACTGATTTACCATCTGCCATAGGCAGAGGACCATAGCACACTTATGTATGATTCCTGAATATGAGGCAAGGGTCAGAGTTCAAATTTTTTTTAATAAAATCTCATACTTTCACTTTACAAGCAAATATTAAATAACCTTAAGAACATCAATCTTCTACCCAAAACAAGCAAACAACAACAATAAAAAACCTGTAAATATTTTTAAACATACTTTTATTCAAAAATAGCTGATTTGGGGAATAAACTATATCCATAAAACTTAAAGGAACAAAAACAAGATACTCATCTTTGCCTCAACAATTCCCATCCTAAGTCACGCTGGAGAGACTCTCCCTTCCCCCAGCTACATCGTCTGTTTATATTGCCTTAGTAACTGACTTCAGTTGAAGAACTGTTGCCAAAAGGTACTCAGGGCCTCCTGCATCAATCAGTAAGTAATGGCAGTAGTCCAGAAATGCAGATGCCAACAGTTCCCATTTTTTATTTGCCATTCTTTACAATGAAAAGTTTAGCAACTGCAAATCACTCTGGCCCAGCTTTTGTGGTTCATGCAATCACCAAACTGGAATCCCAGCCAAAAAATCCAGTGTTTCTCCTTTTCTTTTTCTCTTCTATTTTTAGCACACGCCTGGGTGTGTTTAACTTCATGCTACAATTGTAATGAGAAACAGACATATGCATACAAACTCAGCAGTGCTTATGTGGATTCCACAATGGCATTTTGTTAGGTTGTTAGAGGAAATTAGTTCTAAATTACATATTATTGCTATCCAATCCAAGAATGACAGTCACCAAGTATATCATAGACTCTATGCTATCTAGATAATATTTTAATCCCTTTTTAAAAATCAATATAGGAATAAAAGATTAAAAATAAACGACATACCATTTGATGTAGCAATGTCACAAATTAAATTAATTTCATCCAATGGTAACCTCCAGGAGGCACATTCTTCAGTAAAGTTTAGGGATCTCTTTTCATGTCTTTCTATTGGATACTTCTGTATGTTCATAAACACTGGACCCTATAATAAATTAGTTATTTGAATTAAGAAATTTAGGTAGTCATAAAATTGTAGAAAAGCTAAAGTTCTTCCAAAATACAGAATTTATATTCAAGTATTTAATATAGATCTACTCCACATTTTATTTTTTGACATAGTACTTATAACAATATTTCCATGTACTTGTACTTATAAATGCTTTTCATATATGCTATCTTAGTTAATGATTTCTCATTTTCTTTTGTTTTTAATCACAAAGTATACCAGATGTAAAATCCCACAGGATTTCTCACTACTTTATTCCTTGCCAAACAAAGAGCCCATTTCAAACTCCAAACATCAGGACTTAAAAAGTTGTCCAAACCAGAATAATTTATAAATTAATGAACCAGGGTCTAAATATTTTCTTTGTAAATAATAATTTTTTACATCATGACAAAGAAATGTAAGGGTTGAATGTGAGTCTTTTAAATGAAATGTGAAAAAATGTGACATTTGAAATGAATTTTTTAAAACCATATTTACTGACAATCATTAATGTTACTTTTGAAAGAGTATTTCACACATGGTGATAATTATTCAATAATAAACATAAACAGAGAAACTAAATGAATGATGTTATGAATATTAGTACTGGGTACTTAGAGTTCCTGGAAAAACACTATGGATGTAACTAATATTTCAATGATTTGCATGCTTATTATCCTTAGTCAAAAATATTTGAGCTAGATATTGGCATCCATGTCCCATCTCATTTGATCTAGTCTGTGCATCAGGGACTGGAAAGCTAAAAAGTGCATTCCTCACACTCCCTTGAGAAAGATTTTGGAAGTGATTTTGATTCTGCCAATTAAATACACTTGCATGAGATCTGGAAGACAGAACAAAGGTAGTGGGCATCTTCCTGCAGCCATAGCAGACAAGGAAGATTTAAAAATAAAAGCAGAGATTCTGTGTTTTATTGAAAATTTGATAAATGATGGCCTACAGGGCAAGTCTGACCCATTACTTGTTTTTATAAATACAATTTTAGCGGAACACAACCACATCCATTTGTTTATATATTGCCATGACTGCTTTTGCGTTATAGTGGCAGACTTGAGTAGTTGCAACAGAATCTGTGCAACCACAAAGCCTACAATATTTACTTTTTGGGCATTTACAGAAAAAGTTTGCTGACTCTGCCTTCCTGTGCAGTTCCCAGCTGCAGGATGACAGAGTTGCAGAATCATTGACCCTGAAACTGTTAAATCCAGCATTGCCTCTGACTGCTATTCTTCCTCTCCTTCTAATGATTTTACAAGCACCTTATACCTTATTTCCTATGGTAAACTCCTTTCTGCTTGAAATACCTAGAGTAATTTTAATTACAACTAATGACTAATGCTCTTTCCCTTTCCTTTACATATGAAAACATTATGTGTCAACAATGTTGGCTAAAAAGAGGCAGACAATTCAAAAAGCACAAAGTTATAACCCTGTTAGCAATCACAAAGTAAAGACAAATATAATAGAGTAAAAATCCTAGGAAAAAGTCCTAGGAAAATATACTTGAGTGTCCTAAAATATAGACTGGCTCTTAGAAATTCTATATGGACATTAGGAACTGTCTACACTGAGTTTCTTGTAGACTAAAGAGATCTGAAAGAACAGAACCCAAAAAAAAGGAAAAAAAAAAGTCAGAACAAGTTGTTTCTGCAAGATCTATTGTATGGATTTTCTCCAGGGATGACATGGAAAATTTTGTTAAGTCAATATTTTGAGAGAAAATAATAAAGATATCAACCTTTATGTCTATATGATGAGTTTCTGCTGGACACAAGAGTTTTTGCATTCCATTTCTTGCCTGACCAATCGTCCAGTAGCCCATGAATGTCTGCTCTGGCAGAGGCAACCTGTCAAGGATGATTGGAAAAATGAATATTCTTGTTTCCAAGTCATAAGAAAAAATAATGAGTCATCTATTATCAACCACACAAATAAATCTGAAGAATGCTTTGCTTATAAGGGAATTATGCTTCATTTTATTAAAAAACATGATGATTAGAATATGCATTAAGATGAAAAAGATTTCACATTTTAGAAAATCAGAAGGTAAAGTACTATCCCATTTTTACCTCAAAGACAAATATAATTAAGATTCACATTTTTTTCCCCTTGAATTGGCAAAATGTCCAGTAACTACATATATATTTCTAGTAGAGCAAGTAGAGCACAGGCAGTCATTTTTAAAAATTGGAACAAACTATCAAAATTTTCAGTCTATTATTTTCAGTTTTGAATCAAGTAATAACTAGTGTGCAATATTATTAGGCCCATGTTTGTAAGTTGTGTAAGGAAAGTTTCATAGACTTTATTTTGGCATTTTAACTTTTTCACTTTGCTTGATACATAATATCCATACAGAAATGCCTACGTAAGTGTGTTACTTGTTACTAAACACATCTGAACCAGTACCCAAAGAAGCAGCACATCACCACATCCAGAAGCTCTCCTGGGACCACAATTCATAGTTACTCCCACCAAGGGAGCTATGATTCTAACTTCTAATGGAATCATTCTATGTTTATTTTATTTGAAACAGTTTTTAAACTTACCAAAGCAATTATGACAAAGTTGAAGTCTAAAATTACAAATTTGAGAATAAAGCCTTCACTTCCTAATTACACTAATTTTTTATTTGACTCTTTTAAAAAAGGAGTCATTGATTTGTCATTTAACGTGTTAGAAATTTCTTATTCCATGATAAATTGAGTCCAAAAAAATGACTTGTACTTTCAAGTTCTCTAAAACTAATAGGCACATGGCTACAAACTTAAAGGTGCTTGCAGTGAGTTTAATGGTCATTAAGAGTACAGATTTACATTAAGAAACAATTTTAAGTAAAGAAGTAGTCTGACATAGTATTTCCATATGCTTAATAAGATCATATTACACTTTGATTTTTTTTTTTTTTTTTGCTTAAAATAAAAATCTAAACATTCTGGTGGAATATACTTTTTGTCCCTTTGAAATGCTAATGCTTGACACAGAGAAAAGAAAAAGAAATTTACATTGAAATTCTTCTAAGTCATATGACAGTTCTCTCAAAAGGACACATATGCTTTAATATTTGTCATCCAAAATAACTTTTTAAGTGCCTGAACAATTATACTGATTTGTGACCCATGTACTTTCATCTTTTCACTGGCAAAAAGTGTGGAGGGTGCTGGGGGTGGGGCAGTGATGAGTTAGAGCATTGACTATAATCTTATTTCTTGAATGTTATGAAAATGCACTGTTGTGTCAATAGGGGAGATCTTTAAAATATAAGCAAAGATCAGGATCTCTCTCTCCTAGTTTAGGGAATGAACTATATTCTTAATTTGCTCTCATAAAGGAAAATTAGGTCTCCAAATATCTAAGCAGAAAAATAAGGGAAGGAGACACATTAATTATTCTTCAGCAGAGAAGACACAGAATAAAACAATGCAAAGAGGGCTAGGGATGTCACTCACTGATAGAACACTACCTAACAATATAATATGCAAGGTCCTGGGTATGATCCCCAGCATATGCATGTGCATACATACACACATTTAATGTATCCATTGATAATCTTACAAAAATAACATTCAGATACTGAAAAGGGTGGGGGACACCCCTTCATCCATTTGAGAAAAAGTAACTGCTCAACTTCCAGTTTCTACTGACAATGCCAGGGATGTTCATAAAGTCTGCTTTGAGCTTGCCAACTCATTCTAAATAACAGTCAAGGAAATTACAGGCTGCCTGGCTCTATATAAAAATAGCACTGGCTGTTTGGTTGGCAGAATATGGGAAGGACCTTCAGGTACCCCATATAGAATCTATTCCGGAACCACATAACAAGATTCTACTGGCAATGACAACTACAACTGAAAGACGCACAAGCAGGGTGTACTGGAGTTGCACAATCAAACTGACTCCACCCTGTTCCTTGGTCACATGAAGTGTTTTCTCTAGACTCTTAATATGGACTCTGCTGGCCAACAGAGGTAAACCATAGCCCCTCATTTATTTTTCTCCCACTAAGCCCTCCCAACAAGCTGTGGAAAAAATCGACCATTCCTGGCTTTCTCCCCTTCAGTACGTTAGTAGTCAGGGGAAAGAAAAGTATTATACTTGGGTGCATGAGCAAGCTTTGGAATTTGAAGCACACTCAATATTAATCTGGGGTACCTCTAAATTAATATCCAATTAGCAAAACACTTTATAACTGAAATCTGTCATCCAACTCTACCAGATTTCAGTTTTTATATCTGACTTGATTGAAACAATAATGGTATTTTCCATGGTTTTAAGATTCTGTTGTATTGCTTAATTTTGTTAAAGTCTTAGCTGGAATGATATCTGGATTTGATTTTAAGAGAGGAGGAGAATGAACTTAAGGCCTATAAATAGCACTGCTTTTTATCCTCAGTGTCATTCACGCATATATGCTTGTTAAAACAATGATGTATTTTAATTCACATGTTGTGATGTTTCTCAATCCCTTGTGGAAGTAATAATAAAGATCTGGAAGTAAAAATTTTAACTAAAAGAAAGGCAGATATGAAAATTATGACTCAGGTCAAATTATAGTACTCGAGTAAGTTGCAGAAAGGAAAAACTTCATAACATGATGCATACGGACAGCAAAGTCAAATCACATTATCTGAATGACATATAAGAGATTTGTCTCAGACTGCTTCCATAAAGAGGTGAGCCAGGGTTTTAAAGAGCATGTTTTGGCAAATTTCTGCCTTCTCTGAACCTTTGCCAAAACTATTTCTGGAGTATGAAGGAAAACACATGAAAAAGATTTGGATCTTTTTAGGGACATTATGCAATTGGAAGTTGTTGACATACCTATTATCAACAATTCCTAAAACACTGCCATACCACAAGAACTACTAATTTTCACAGGAATAATGGAACCCTTCAGGGTAGTTCCATCTACTCATAAACTTGACAATCATTACCATTTTTGAGAAGAAATAGGACTATTTCAATTTTAATGTGCCTCACTCATTCCTAATATTTTATGTCTAACCTCTGGTAAAAATTTTCATGTTGTCCAATTGAATTCACTGAAGATTTTCAAGAATATTCCTAACAGATACTTTTAACTTCAGTTCTCACTCCATCCTCTTATTTTCCAGCCAATCTATGCCTTAGTCCTACCTTGAACTACTTATTGCTGTTCTTTAACATGCCAGGCATTTCCGTGCATCCTGGAGGTCATTCCTTTGGCACAGTATTCCTGCTCTAGCCTCCTTGGTGAGAGCCTTCTCATTCTGAACATACAATCCAAATGCATCCCCTTTCTACATTTATTTCTGGGCCAAACAAACCCCCTGCTCTCCTTGGTTTCTAAGTAAATTTATGCATATGAAACTCTAGGAATAGAGTTCTGTAGAATCTATAATTCTATAGAATCTATAATTTTCATATTTAAGACAGGAGAGAGAATACAATTTTAGGAAGAGTAGGTCAAAAGTGAATCTATGAAATCCCTGATAATTATTTTTATATTTACCGAATGAAAGAGTCAGCCCATTAGAGAGGAAATACAAAAGTGCCTTTAAACACATTAAATTAGTAATAATGAGTACTATTAATTCCCAGTAATATCCTCCCTTGTTTGCTAGAAACTTCAGAGTCATCCTTCCCTACAGTCTCATATGTCGCTGGCCAATTAACTTTGCTGAAAATGATATGCACATGGGTATGTATGTTTTCCCTTTCTGTGCCTGGTTCTACATTGAGATATTATGGCTTTCACTTAATGACTTATGACTTGCACACCTCTGCCACCTAGATCCTGCAGAGGTCACAGAAATGCAGAGTAATTTGGATGCATGAGATGGAAAAGATTTGAAGAAAACTTGCTATTCTTGGCAGGTACTTCTCAAATACACTCCCCAAGTCCCAGAATGACACTGTGCAGTCTCGGCGCTGTTGGCCAGCATTACCCTGTGCCAAAGCAGATGTTGTCAGCTTGCTCCACACATTTCTGGTTTTCTTTCTCCTCACAGAAGTTGCCAGACTACAGTTCTGGGGCCTGGGTTTACTTTCCTTCATCTTTCTTCAAATTGTACTGCAAAAAATCTCCCTTTCTGCCATCTACTTTATCAACCACATCTTAGTGACTTTGAATCTATATTCTTTCTTTTAATAATCATCCACAACAGAATGACTGAGACTAAAACTTTCCCAATGGTTAAAAATTTTCCAAGAGAAAAATTTTCTGTATTTCCCACAGGAAGGATTCATAGGACGAGAACTCTACTGTGAATGCAGCACTTCAAATATGACATTGCATCATGAGGTTGATAGTTTTATTGCTTTCCTTATTAAACTACTGATCCAATGAGAGTAAAGCTTACATCTTCCTCATCTGAATCTCTGACATTTAGAATCCATTACTTCCACCACCTAATTCTTTCTCACTGCTATCCCTTTTTATCATTGCCATAGCTACAACATACATCATCACCCAGATTGTTGCAACTGTCTCCCAATAGTCTATGTTCAGGTTCACCACCTTTCAGTTTATTGTCTTCAGAAGACAAAAATGGTTGTTCTTAATTAAATCTGACCATGCTACTCTCTGGCTTAGAATCCTATGACTCCTTTGGCTCTTTTATTCCAGTCAGTCTCCCCACCCAGCATGCCCTCACTTAACCCTGTGTGTTAGTCAGCAGACTACTTGCACTTTCAAAAATGCATCATGCTTTCTTGAACCTTCTCTGCTTGAAGTGTCCTCCCTTCTTTATTTGCCTAGGGAATGCGTAGTCATCCTTAAAGACTCTACTTCCTCATCCTCACTACCTCTCCTCAAGGGCAATGGCAGCAAGCCTGCCTCTTTGCTCCCTCTGTACAGCTCTAATATAACACAAGTCTGTTTACCTGACTGCTTTTTAAATTAATTGTGACATCCTGGAAAGCAGATACTGAGTCTTCTTCGTCTTTATAATTCTTACTCCCCATTTAGAGTTTGCCACGTCAGTGCTAAGGAAGCATTTGTTAAATGAATGAGTACTTACATATGTTAGAACTACCAATATTTTGACCTACCTGTTTTCTCCTCTTAGTGGCAAGTTGCAAACTTACCATGGAAAATTTCTTCATTGTATTCTGACTACGTCTTCCTTCACTTAGAAGGCTCAACAAATGATGCAGTCTGCTTTGCAAGTATATTTGGAAGAGATAGCTATAGGCAAGTACTGGGGATTTCTATCTAGCCAGGTGACAGACTTTTATAAAACCTCACTTAAAAATTTAAGGGATTAAGAATAATTCTGTGAGACTGCTTAAGATGCTATGAAAGAAGATTCATACTTCTTAAAAATTTCTATGTAGATTGGGTATATTTTTAAATTTTCTTTTACACTTCCATAAAGAAACTAGAAGCAAATGAGATGGCTGTGAAGTTACTTCATGATATAACAGGAGAATATAGGACAAAGACTATGAAAATATAAAACCCAATACCACTCTCTGCTTATAAAAGTTCTGAGCTGTCATTATGTTGTAGACCTTTTTATTTTTGAAAACTAAGAGCTCTTTTATGAAATAAAAATAAATTATGTAGAGTAAAATACCTTAGAACTCCGTGATCAACACTATGAACTTACTAGTAAAAACTATCACTACAAAAAAGAAAATTAGTGTATATAATCATTTGGGGGACAGGAAAGAAGCTGAAAACTGTAGGCTGAGGTTATTATACTTTAATGGGATAAAAAGTAAATTGATAATCACTCCTACTTTCAAATAGAAATCTAATGAAATTACTCCAAAGAAAGGCCCAGTCTAGTGATGTTCTTTTTGATGCTTCTGGTACTTTGAATACACCATATTTGTTTTCTGTTAGAGAAGCAGCAGTTGCTGTTGATGGCCCAACTATATAGGATAAGTCTTTAAAGCAGAAAATCAATTTTTGACAGATATCCTTTCAAAAACAACTTCAAAAGAGATGAAGCTCTTTGGTCTGCATATATACACACCTGGCACTCTCTGAAAAGAAAGATAAATACTAAACATGATCCTGTAACACACACTGTAATGGCACACAGCTTTTATAAAAAGAAAATACACTCTCAACTAATATCATTGGGAATCCTATTAACATATGCTGAGACTGGTTGAGAAAGTAATGGAATGGTTACTGATATAAAGGAGAAGAGTTACTATTTATTCAACTTCCCTATTCAATTAAGGATAGTATATCATAGAATATAGGAGTAGGAAGAATAAAAAGGTCAAGTTTGATTCCCTGGCAGGTACCTACCTACAAAGTCTGTCCAGATCTGTTTGGGCTCAAGTAACTCCTTTTCCTCGATAGTCCATTTCACCTTTGAACATAGGAGTTACTGGTCCCAAGATAGAGGGCAAACTTACAATGACATAGACTCACAGGGATCCAGATAAAGAACAGGGACATATGACTAGTCATTAAAGCTAATGATATTAATAATCATGTATTTGAGGATGGTAATACTAAGTAAAGGATCCTTTGTAGGAGAAACTTGGAAAACAATTATTCTATTAATTTTGAAGAATTTGTGGGGGCTGGGGACATAGCTCAGTTGGTAGAGTGCTTGCCTTGCAAGCACAGGCCCTGGGTTCAACACCCAGCACCGCAAAAAAAAAAAAAAAAAAGAATTTGTGAATGTCAATACTTTTGCCCAATCCCCAAAAAGGTCCTTATGGCAGGAGAAAAGTTTATGAGAATTTGCTCACACCTTAAGGAAGAATGTTTTTATTTGCTTCTGGAATCAATGACAAATGGTATTAATTCAAAGGAAACTGATTAAAACAATGGGCCTAACCATTAATGCCAAATGTAGTGTGTATATCACATTTAATGTATGTTCACAAAAAATGGTAAGAAACAGACTGAAAGACATTATTTTTGAAATCTTGACAGCCAGTTTTACACTGCATTGTTTTTCTAATGGAACCAGTAGAATAAACCAGAGATGATAGGGTTTAGAACCACACAAATCTGTGGTTAAATCCCCACCCTGCCATTTATTAAACTGCTAAGTTATTTAATATCTCCTGAGACTCAGTTTCTTACTCTGTAACAAATTCACACACACACACACACACACACACACACACAACTCTTAACAACTAATAGGTGAAAAATGAAAATTGGAAAAAAACTACTTATCTAATAGAAAAAATGGAATTATATACATTAGGGAACTGATATTTGTAAAGTACTTAGAGCACACAGTAAGGACGTGATAAATACCAACTACTTTCATTTCTGCTGCTTTAAAATGTTTTGTGGGGGATCAGAAAGGGAGGTAACTCAGTGGTAGGGCTCATGCTTAGCTTGTGCAAAGCCCTGGGTTCAATCCTTAACACCAAAATTAATAAATAAGCTGTCTATTCTCACATGATATTTTTATGTTGATACCTACCAACACATAGACTTAATCACGCTGTGTTGAAATATAGAAATGTCTGGGGCTAACTTGATTTTTCACTTGCCATTGGTAAGGTGCCAAGGTTCCACTTTCAGAGTAGGCATCATAGTCTGTTCTAAGCTTTTCTATAATGGGAGGCAAAGTTGGCCTTTCTATTCTGAAACGGTAATTTCAGAATAGACCTCTGTTTAAAAATTTTAATTGTACTTAAATACCAAACAAAAATGAAAAATTCCAGTGCCCATAGACTCAACGGACATTTTAAAAATAAAATATAGAAAATTATATACATTTTAGAACATTAAAATACTACAGAAGTAAGTGAGGCCTTCTTTGCTCCTTTTAGGACTTCTCTGGAAGACAACTACAGCTACCACTGTATTTTTGTTTTACTTTTCTGTTATTAGAGACAGAACTCAGGATCACACATGCTACACAAGGATTCTACCACTGAGCCCCACTGTGCTTTTAAATTGTTAAATTGTGCATCTATTAAAAACATTTAATAAAAACACTGACCAATATGGTTTGAGACTCATTAATTCAAAGTTATTTTCCTGAAAAATGAGATTTTATAACATTTTAAATAAAGCAAATGATAACAGTGAAAAAATGCCTAACAACAGGACATCTGAGCAGTAATTATAGGCTCTAATAGGGCTTTCCACCAGCTATAGGACACTTTGAAAGTGTAGTCACACATAACAGTCATTTTTAGATGTGCAGACTATCTGGTGAGAGCATTTTTATATATTTGAAGAGCAACATGACATTTAAATATATGCATAAAGACACAAAGCACTGATATAAATGTTTTTATTCCTTATGTGAGTATCTCATATGCCTTATGTGTCCATCTATTTACTGTGGTTAGAATATCTTCACCTTAAAATCTAAGGACTGAGGGGAATGGGAGATAAAAGTAGAAATGGGAGAGAAGTGTTATACATAATTAAATCTCATTCATTTAGATAACTTTTTTTTTTCTTTTTCAAGAAAGTAGCTTGAGAATGAAATGTTTCAGAAAGAATCCCTTTTTAGGAACATGTGTCTTCTATGAAGATGAAAGATTCAAAGAATAAAAATGATGGAAAAATTTCTCAGTGCATGAAATAACACACAATCATAAGGAAAGGTCCAGAAGGATTTGTTAACAGTTATTTCTGGATGGTAGAATTAGAGGAATTTTCATTCTTTTTTTAATTTTAAAAACAAATGGGATGTCATTATTTATTCAGTAAATCTGTCTTATAAAGAAAGCCTACATATAAAAAACTTCTCAATTTGTCTAAAATTTTAATTCTACTTGACTGATAAAGTAAATGATTAGTAGATCATATCTAGTTTGTCAGTGATAAATAGGCAGTAAGTACTTTAGAAGAAAAATAAGTGGTTAAAGAATAAACTAAGAAGCATTGTAAAATAAATCAACAGAGTTGACAGCAAAGAATTTGGAGCAAAGAGAAGGATTTTATAGATGGGTGTCTCCTATGGAAGACAGGGAGAGAAAAACACAAGAATATAACTTCAGATAGTGGGGAGAACTTCCCTGTGTATGAGATTCATTATAACATGATCACAATCTTTAAGGAAAAAAAAATCCATTAATAGTTTTCATGTTCCAAACCAGGAAGAAATAATGGCTAGTGCATGTCTCACACATGGTAGGCTTGCAAAGTTTTCTAGAATTCTTATTTTTTGAAATGAATTACTTTGTGTTTTATTTCAAGATCCTCCATTATAACAAAAAGGAAAATTTAACTGGGAATAAAGAGGTTTCTAAAATAATCACTATTGTGTCCAAAGTTTATATTCCTCAGCTTTGTGGCTGATTTTTCATTTTGAAATATGACTAAAACCTAATAATCTGAATCTGTCATAATTCTATGAAGACTAAGAATTTGTCTCTTATATGCATATAATATCATGGACAATGATGATTTCCAACTTGATTACTTAAAATTCCAAGGTTCTTTTAAGCAACAACAGTACCTTCCAGTCTCTAAATAATAATTTGATTATATGAATGGTGTGAATCAACATCATAGACAACCATAGAAATGAAAAGTTGTACCCCATTTGTGTACAGTGAATCAAAATGCACTCTGTAAAAATAAAAAAAGAAAAAGAAATTACCTATAATCATGTCAATCTGTTTATATCATCTTTAGAATTGGAATTAATATTGCAAATACAAAAGCCATGCCCCTGCTTTCTAACCATGGGCAAGATACGTGATTGCTCTGTACCTCAAATTCCTCACCTACAAAATTCAGTTCTACACACACACACACACACACACACACACACCCCATAGGTTATTGAAAATATTATATAATTTGTGTAGAGAAAATACCGAGAATTGTGCTTGGCACATAGTTATGTGTTTCTGTTATCATCATTATTATTACATTACCATTAGTGCATTATTATGACATTACAAATGTTATAACAATTGTATTTAGAAGTAAAATATCCACATTCCATTGCAGACTTATAGGATGACAAATTCCTTCATTTTAAGAATGGTTGTGGAGAAAATGGTACACAAATTGAAGATAAAATAGCTAAGTCACTTAAAATGGATGTTTAGAAAAAGAAACCAGGATTTTTTTCATCCTTTAAAACAAATGTTCCCAGCATGACAGAGTTTGCAAATTGCTGTGAAACACGCTTTTTAATTTGGAAGTGCTAACATGCTAGCAGTATATTTACTCTCAGATAAAAGAAGCTTCAAAAATAAAAGCTCATGTAAGGGAAAAACAAGCAAACTTTACTTAAAAGTTTATATGTTTATCTATAGCTACCTATATTCAATTATAGTAGATAATCTATATGCTTTTAGTTGACTGTTTAGCCCTACTTCTATTATATATGTGTGTGTGTGTGTATGTGTATATCCCCAACAATGATGTTTAAAACTCAAGAGTTCAGATTTTAACTCAAATCCTCCTATCTCTGCTTATAGTACTGAAAAAAAAAAAAGTCAGATTAGTGGATGTATGTACACAAAACACACACCATTGATTGTCTTGATGAGTTGCTGCTCTAGAGACCAAAAAACACAGAATTAAAACTCAAATCCCATATAAAGCATAATATTTACATTTTACAAAATACTATCTAACAGTGTGCATCCTTATTTGGTTATGTTTATCATCTCCTTGACGTGCTTTCTCATGTATTTGAAATTTATAAAGGGACCAAAAAACCAACCAATCAACCAACCAATCAACCTCAGGAACACTAGTGGAAAGAGGTAAATGCTATGTGGAGGGCTAGGTAGCCAGTGCTGATCCTACTACTAAGATCTGAAAACATAATTGTAAATCATTATGGTGGGATCAAGCAAGGTAAAAGAATCACCCAGCAAAACTCACCTTGAAAATACCATGTTTGGAAAAAGTTTATTCAAGAAGACAAGTTAAATTTGTCTCATCACATCAGGCCTTTAAAAAGTGTGCAGAAACCTAGAGATAGGTAACAATACTACACTACTTAGGAAAACAAAAAGGAAAGTAATAGCATCTCTCCTTTGGAAATTTCTTGAAAGATGATATCACTGTTCTGAAAAGCTAAAGTATATTATGATTTCAACTGAAGAAGGAGGTATAGATGATTATACAAATAATGGTTTAGTGTCATCTCTTGTGTAAAAATTTTCCTTCTGCTACAACGTTTGCTTTATATCTCTTTTTAGCTATAGGTAATAGGTGGCCAAATTATCTTTCCATTCTCATCTTGAGTGTGAGTATACCCATTTTGTTCTAGACTCAATGTAATTTTGCTCCCATTAAATAAGGACTATGGTTAAATTAGAGGAAAAGAAAATTAACAGGTTGCAATAAGAATCTGTCTATCAGGGTAACAAGATAGTAATAGTAATTGAGTCATTTTACCCTTCTTCCCTAGGAAATGAAATCCAAAGAAGATCTTCTCCAACCAACAAACAACCTACAGAGCCAGACAGAACCAGGCTTGAAGAACAAGTTCAGTCTAAAGGTCTAGTAGAACAAAACATTCAGCAAAAGGTAGAGAAAGTCAAAGTCAAATATTAGACTGCATGGGAATAACTTTAAATCTTCAGAAGTCTATGTGATTACTATCAACAGTGTGGTATTCTAGGGGGATAAAGGTAAGATGCTTGAGACCAAAACTGTTTTGGGTTTTGAAATTTTTTTTTAAATTTTAGAATATTTGCAATTACATACGGAGATATCTTGGGGACAGAACCCAAATCTAAATATTATTCATTTATGTTTCACGTATACCTTATAATACACCTTGAGGGCAATTCCATCTAATATTTTTAGTGCATCTATGATTTGACTGCAACTTGTCACATGAGGCCAGGTGTGGAATTTTCCATTTGTGGCATCATTTGGACACTCAAATAGTTTCAGATTTTGAAGCATTTTGGATTTTTGAATTAGAGATGCACAAACTATACTATTTCTTTATTTTTTGGATTGTTTTTGCAGATTAGGGAAACATTAAGATTACACTAAAGTACAAAGAATGTTAGAATAGGAAGGAACCTTGCTAATGATCTGTAATGAGAACAACCACATACATATTCAGGCTGGACTAGGACAGTCATACTTCACTTCTCTTTTCAGTACTGTCAATAGCTATCTCACCCCGCCCCCCATTTTCAAAATGAGGGCAGGACTCCTGTCTTTTTAACTCTTTCTCTATGTCTCTGACCCAGGTATACAGGTTGACTGCTAAATTCCCAAGCCGTTCAAGGCTGATAATTTAATAGAAATAGTGCTACAGAACCTATGAATTTCACTAATTAGCAATAAAACATCACTACTTTTGAACTTCTGAAGTGACTGTAACTTACAGATGAGGAAAGGCTTTCAATGATTATGCAAATTGCAGTCAACCATTATCTCTACCCCAAAGGAAAATCCACTCATCCTCCACATCTACTATAAGTTCATTTTTAGCTACATGCAGTGGGTAGACAACTAGTTTTTTCCATCCCCATCTTAAGCATTAGTGTGATCATCTAGTTTCCAGGCTCAGCGTACTTTTGCCTCCACTCATGTATAAGTACTAGAATTGGAATTAACTTGCTATGCAAATATTAATATGCCATGGCAAGAAGTTTTCAGTTTAGAACTTAGGATGACAGTAAGTTAAACCATCCATCTGTCTTCCATAGAAACTGAAATTGCCAACAATTTTCGTATGATTGATCCTCTGTTTTAATATTTAAATAAATATTACCAATAATTTTTAATCATAAGTCTACTTTTCCATGAAGCTAAGACTCTTATGCCTATTCAATTACTGGTCTAGTTTCAAAATGTCCATAATGACTGCCAATCAATTGGTAAAACAAAATTATACAGAAAAGTGTATGTGTAAGTAACTGACACTCATTCTTCTTGAAAAAAAATTACTCAATAATACAAACTAGTACACTGATCATTTCTAACATAATTCTATCCTGTGCTCTTACCATGAAAGGGAAATATTTGTTTCTCTTTAAGAAATTCCTGGTACTTTAAAAATTTATTTTTAATGGTGTTTATATATTATGACAAGTTTTTACAATGACTTCAAAGAACAAAAAAAAGAACAAATAAATAAGGATGATGTATATTCACTTAGAAAAATATATATTGCTGGACTAATCAATTATTTATATTTAACAAACTTTTTCTATATATTGCCTCTTTGTGAGATTAAGTCAAATAATTATTTAACTATGAGTAATTATTGTCTTTTGTGAACTTATGATAATTGGACCGTATTTATGACAAAGATGGCATTACGTGAATTATCCATAATCTATGCATATTTAAAATTATTTTCCAGTAAACTTGCAATGACTGAATTACTCCAAATAAACTCTACCAACTATCTTTCTAGAAAACAACATATTTGTAAGATCTTAACTAAGGTTAAGTATAGCCTGTGATTATTAAATAAAAGAAAGGCAACTGGCCTACGTGAAATGAACTTGTTTGTTTTCACTGCCTACCTCTTTCATCTATGAAGTTGAAACTAAAAAAAATAACAAAAAAAACTGAGTTAATGCGATTATAAATTTAGAAAACTATCATAAGCTATATAGTGATATAAATAAGGACGTCATAACAAAATGTATATTAGAATGCAATTTTCACATTTGTACAATAATTTTACACTGGATTATGAAATAATGAGACCCATAGCAATTCAACAAAAGAACAGACACTGTTAAAGAAACAAATATTTCCCTTTATTTGATTATATTACATCTACTCATGGGATATTTATGATTGAAATTCTCAATTACAAGCCTATAAATAATACTATTCAACTGAAAACCAGCCAGTAAATAGCAACATATATTTGCAAAGCTTATTCATGGAAAGTGATATCCTTGCCAACTCAGTATATTAGGAATTGTCAGTATTTAAGAATCAAAAGAGTAATGCTCAAGAATATTTTATGAACAGTGAGTTTGCCTTACTCCTTTGCCAGCTGCACATTGGTAGGGTTTGCTCCAATAGGTATCCCATATTTGTGTAAAGTGTTAATCAAAATCTCCCTCATGTCATTGTTGTAGGAGTCAAAGTCAAACACGTTCCGAACCACACTGGAGAGACCTTCAGTGGGGAATTTCTGTATTAAAAAAAATAAAAATAAATACTTATCATATATTCGATAAAGCATAAAACATTATAAAGATTTATTAAACTGACAGAACAAAATGCACAAATGAACTTTAACAGAAATTTACTAGCCTGTTAGATACAGAGATAGTAGGAAAACATACATTTTTCTCTCTTAATGTTTGCTGAGATGACTTAATACTCTTTTTCTTTTTAAATAAATACTAGAATTTCAGGAGTAACAATTCCTACTCTCAAATACCAGGGAGAACTCAGAACCTGGTGTTCAGTAACTGTCCCCGCTTTCTGAAACCTCAGTCCTTAAAAGGAGTACCAGACGACCAATTTAAAAATGTTAGTTAAGTAAAGGGAAGTGTTAATGCCAACACAAAAGTACTTAGAAAAATCAGTCTATTAATAAATAAAAATAGATAAAGGAACAAGAAAAGAAGGGAAGAAGAATGTAAAAAGTATAAGAAGTAGAAAAATAGGGAACAGGTGAGGGTAAGAAAACAAGTACCATTACAGCTAAATGTACATGGGTGGTTCCTTTGGGTTCTTTAATGGTTCTGTTTCTGTTTTGATTTTCTTTAGGTACAGGGATCTAAGTTGGCTTAATTGGATTTATCATGATTTTATAGGTAAAATAAAGCTTTCTATTTTTTCTGATTGTTCTTCCCAAATATATACTTTTAATTCACAGATAACTTCATAAATTTATGGGATAGAATGTGGTGTTGCAATATATATATATATATGCAATATATATATATATATATATGCATTATGGAATGAGTAAATCAAGCAAATTAACATCCCTCCCTATTCTCACTGCCTCACTCTCTTACCTCACCTTCCCTCACCCCCCCCCCCAAAAAAAAGTTCTCCAACAAATTTCCTAGTTGCGTGGTGATGACCATGGTACAGAAGTTTGCCAAAGCCAATTCAGAGGCCTAACAGATAATGGTCATTGGTCTTCCACATTCACAACTTAAACACTGCAGATCCACGTATCATGTATTTGGATTATTTCTAGAAATTCAAAGACTTGGTATAAATTATACAGTCTGAATTAAAAGAGATCAATGGCTTCTTCTAAACCTCTGTGCATGGGTGGGTGCATACCTGTAAGTGTTTGACGATGTTTACTACTTCCCTGGTGGAATAAGGATAGCTAATAATGCCCTGGTCAGCCAAATTCCTAAGCTCCCCAAAGGCAGCCACAAGCTTCTGAAGGATGGGCTCAGGCACGTTTGGTCCATACTGTTTGAGCATCTCAAGTTCTGAGTGAGGCTTGGGGTTGTCAACTGCATGGCAGCTAAAAATGTCACCTAAGGGAGAAAGAAGATTCACATTTATCATGTGACTAATCCATTATAATGCCACTGGATAAAATGCAGTACTTGTTTGAAGAGTCACTGGTTGCTCATCAAAGCACAGAAAGTCCATCCAAAAATAGTGTGGTAAACAGAAGAAAAGAAATGACTGAAGTGGAAGAAATCTGGGTGATGGTGATTTATTCTGCATGAGTCTTTTTCCCTATTAAAAATGATATAACACTTGAATAAATGCTTCCTGGGATACTGCAATACAAAGGTAAAGTCTCCTCTATATCTCTGCCAATGTCACTCCCTCTCTAAAAGGCACTCGGTGGTAACAGTTCAGGACATCTATTTCTCTAGACCTGATTTAGTACTCTTAAAATAGATGTATACATGTAGACAAATGTAGTTTTAGTAATTTATTCATTTTCCACTAATAAGAGTATATTTTTCATATGGTTCTGAAATTGCCTTTTTAATTTTAATAAATATTGAAGATCTTCAGAAATTATGTATATCCATCTTATGTGAATGCTTTTTTTATGCATTCTAAAAATGGAGAATTAGTATCATCATTCCTCAAATAAATTATATCTTGTGTAGATTGCTAAAATATATTTTAGAGGAGAGTTTTAGAAAAGGAAAACTGCAGAGATTTTTTAAATTTAAATCAAGAAAAGGTATTCTAAATGCAAAATATTTAATCTGTTATTTAGACAAGAAAAGAATTAGAGAAATGCACTTTATTCTCAAAAGAAGGATGAATTTATCATGCTGAGTCATAAAATTCTTTGATCCATAATCTAAAAGAACAGGTACAAAGGGAATTAAAATAAATAAACTTAAATTATTTACTGGGTTCATTTGAGAAAAGAAGACACCTAGCCAGGAAGCAGTAAGATCTTACTTTGATTTAGAAACCACCTGAATAAAGTTATTATGTGTGTGATTGTGTGGGAGTGGGTGTCTGTGCATGTATGTGTATATATATGTGCATGTGTATTTAAAAGTAACTCAATTAAAATGAAAGCCATAACTTCTACCTTTTATCTCATACAGTTTTCAAATACAAACATATAGAACAGTTTTTACTATTTTTGCTGAAAATTAAATTTAACACTGATACAAAAAGATAATCAGGCCCACATTTATTCATTCATTAAGTAATTAATAAACATCTATGTGCCAAGTACAATCCTAGGTACTTTATATGCATTTATGTATTTTATATGTATCAAAAATTCCCTATCCTAGTGAAGTTTATATTCTGGGACAGGAAGATAAATGTTAACTATTATAAAGTACATGTTTCAAAGAAAAAAGAAAAAGAAAGGCATAAAATAGGAAAGTAGAAGTAGTTATGGTGGTGAAGATCAGCCAGGTAGAACTCATTGAGAAGGTAACATCTGAGAAAATATAGATATCTGGGGGAAGAGCATCCTAGGCACTGAGTAAAGCTAATGAAAGACCCTCATGCAAAAATGCCTGGCATGTGAAAGAAAAAGGAAGAACAGAATGACTGGAACAGAATGAATGATAGAGCAGTTGACAGCAGGACAGGGCAGGAGGTCAGAAAGACAAGATGTGGGAGACATCTCTCACAGGACATTACAGACTGTTATAAAGACTACTTACAGTCAAAGTAAAGTGGGAAGCCAGGGAGGAATTTTAACAAAATAATGAAAGAATGGACCGCTGTGTTGAGAAGAGACTACAGAAGGGTATTGGGAAACAAATGCCCATGGATCTGTAGCATTATAGCATATCTTATTGGCAAAGGCACTGACTCTACTGACTATATTTCTAAGAATGTTTGGAAAAAAGCAAATATCTTTACCTCTGGAACAACATAAGGCATACTTATTGTCTGTAATAAAAGATTTGGATTACCTAAGATCAAGGTTCCTCTCCTGTAAAGCATCTCATGCAAATGCAGGAATCATTGGGTCCTCTTTGTGCTATCCTGTGGGACCTAGGCCTTGAGAAACTGGTACAAATGCTGATTCCCTGACCACTGCTTTTGCCATGAGTAATAATCCTTCCTCTTCCTCTGACCCAGGAGTCCAGTGTCTTCTCTCATAAAACTGTGGCAAGCTAATTTGTTAGGTGAAAGGTAGGTAGGGTAAAATCTTAAGTCCTTCACAATCAAGACAAAAGGCAACAGTGGAAACAGGGAGACCCATTAGAGAACCATTAGGAATAATTCAGATGAGAGACTAAGGTGGCTTAGATCAGAATCATAGTCAATGGAAGTGATGAATGTAATTATAATATGATATAATTATGATGTAATATAATGAATACAACATAATTCTGAATACATTTTGAGGATAGAGACATTAAGATTTCATGATAGATGGTAATAAATCAAGAGGAAAGAGAAAAGTCAAGAAATATTTTTTGGTCAAAGGAAGACAGGAGTTATCAATTGAATGAAAAAAAAAAAGACTATAAATCAAGAAAAGTAAATTCATTGTGGACATGTTAGATCCAAGATATAGGAGCTATTGAATAGGCAGTTGGATGTCAGCATGGAATTTCGAAGACAGGTCTGAAATGGAAATAAAAATTTGGAAATAACAAGAATATAAATGGTATTTACAAACATAACATGTTCTGATTTTACCAAGGAATGAGTATAGATAGGTAAAAGAGAACTAGAAACATTCTACCAAGCATCCAAAAAAGAGACTGAGAAGGAACAGTTAGTAAGTAGAAAGAACCCAAAAAAGCAGGTGGAAGAGAACTGGAAGTCAAATATAAGAAAGTGCATTAAGGAAAAGAGGGTGACCAACTGTGTCAACTCTATTCAGTACTACTGTAAGATTAAATGATGATTACACAGCAATCACCAGATTTAACAGGAAAAGTCCCTGATAACCTAGACAAGAATGTTTCTGCAGAGAGAGGGGAACAAAAATCTTACAAGAATGAACTTGAGAGAATGGTGAAGAAGAAATGGAGATAGCAAATACAGACAATTCTTCTGAGCACTAAAAACTTGTGAGGAGTTAGGCTACAAAGAATAGTAGAAGAATCCAATAGCAGCTGGCAAAAAAAAAAAAAAAAAAAAAAAGGAGGAGAATGATTAAGAGGGTCTTTTTTTAAGATTGAAGAAATCTTAAAAGGAAACAAAGTTGATTGCTGATGGGAACAACTGAACAGAGACAGAAACTGCTGCTACAAGAGAGGGAGGGCAAAATTGTTCAAGCTGTATCCTTGAGAAGGTAGAATTGTGTGCTCATCTGGAGGAACTGGTTTTGATGAAAGTGTGAACAGTTTACCAGGAAACAGTGGGAAAACAGAACACTGTGGGTGGAATATTCTGTGGTAGTAAATCTATGGACATGAATTCCTAATTACTTTCATTTTTTTCTCAGTGTAGTAGGAAGCCAGGAAAAAATAACAGGCCTCTGGAAAGCAAGTCAGGAAACTGAATCCTGGTTAGGAATGGGTCCTCCATATCTAACTGGTGGTATGGACTGGTAGGAAAGTGAAGGAGACTTTTTCTTCTATGTTTCAATTTCTCACAGGTGAGTGCAGAAGTATTATATAATTTTAAAGCAAACAGTGTTAGAGCTATGAGAAGAGAAAATCTGAATTATTTGCCTAGGAAAAAAAGAAAGTGAAAAACTAGGGAGGCACAGTGTGATTGCACTAAGGGACACTTGAGGTCCCTAGTCAAGAAAAGTGAGGTTGGTCAGAGTGGTTTTGTGCTTTTTATAATCACATTCAGCTGCACATGTGTAGGTTCCATATGTCAGAGAGCTGACAGGAAACAGCTGACAAGGAAACTGAAGATGTATGCAAGAGAGCAATAAATGTGAAGGATCATAGAATATAAGCTGGGTAAGGTGGGAAAAAGGCTGGGCAAAGAAGGGAGTGGGCAAGTGAAGAGGTGGTAGGATTGGAGCTTCCTAATTGGTTTGAAGGGTTGCAGGATTTGGGATATTTCCTTAGAAGCAGTAGCAAGAAAGATTGGAGGTGGTACAATGATGAAATGAGATTCCCAGGAAAAGTTAAAATAGAATTATAAGATTGAGATTATAGAAGGGTTTCAGTAATTAAAACTACAGTACGGCCATGGGGGTGAGTGGCCAAGGTATAATATGGGATAAGATCACTGGAATAAAAACATCCAAGAAGCCATAAGTCCAGAGAGTTGGAAGGGCCGCATGCATTATACTGCAAACAATCCCAGAGGAGTAGCATTGGACCAAATGTCAGTGAACAAAGAAAAAAAATCAAGGAAAAAGGACAAGGAGGTAGATGTCAGCAACAAGGGGTTGCTTCATGGTATAGTCTGATGAAAGGAGATATAAAGCTAGGAACTTTTAGGGAAGAAACAAAGAGAATGACCCAGAAATAGCAATAAGACACAAAGACTCTTTTACTTCGTCTAGACCCAGTATGAGAGAAACACACACACACACTGCACAAAAGGACTTCAGTGGAAGGAGTGACCACAGGGAGGCCTGAAATTTCATCTGAGTCACAGTGGATTTCAGGAATCGGGGGTGGATGGAAGATGGAGACGGAATAGGGAATTAATGTTCTTGTAGACATTAAAATTAATATGATGGGGTGACCTATGAAGAACCTGGATAAAAAGAAGAACTCGAACCTTTCACACTGGAAACAGTTACAAGTTTACTTCAGTGTGTTCACATTGCTACATTTGTAAGAGTATCAGTAATACATGAACTGTTAATGGCCTTTAAAGTAATATCGGTGTATAGTAAAAAAAAAAATACAAAAACAGTAAAATGAACAAATTATATGTCCATTCCTAACTTTTAAGGCAAACAACCCTCCTTTCTTGCCAGTTTTCTGTGATAAGAGAAATTCTATACACGTAAAATGCGTATACATATCTCTTCTGCCCTGAAAAAAAAAAAAAAAAAAACTCAGAGTACTTTACCACTTTCAGGACTTATTGTATTTTAGGTGTTTCTTTTCTTGCTATTACAAACCATGCTGTATTGCCTACACCTGCACTGAAATCAGGTCAATTCCTTGCTGTGCAATTGCTAGACCAAAGATCCTATGAGAAGACTCACCTTGCCTCATGTTGAATCTGAGTTCAGAATTACATACCTGCCAAAATTAAGTTTATTCCAGGGCCTCTAATCAGTGTGAATGCATTTCCTCAGAGGTGTCTTAGCCCTTTTCATAGTTAGGGAAATGTGACAAAAACAGACATTAAAAACACTTCTTATTTCATTCCATGAAACTCTGAACAACATAGTTTAATGTAATTGTTTAAGAAAATAAGTTTCTGGAATCAGGTTGACTTAGATATGAAGCCCAACTCTACATGTCATTAGCTAACTGACTATAGAAGAATTATCTCTCTGAATATAAGATATACAGGGTAATTATGGTGGTACAACACAGGGCAAGCTATGATAGCCATTCTGGCACTGTCATTAACATTATTATTGTTAATGTGATGGTTATTATTATTATTATTATTATTACTGTTTTTACCTAAGGTGCCAAAGAAATCATTGCCTAAGAAAGGAAATCCAGGTCTGTTGGCTAGAACAATCATCCTAAAATCAGGATGAATCACTATAACATTTTCTCGTCCATCCACGTTGGCAGAATCTGAAAAACAAAATTTCCATTTATTCTTTATTGATACTTAATAATTTTTAAGAATACCAAGTTACTGACTTTAACTTAAGTAGTCATAGTGACAATTGAATTGCAGAAAAACTTAATTGAGAAAGTTTGCTCAAGAACAAAATACCGATAAAGCATATACTAAATTCTAAAAGAACTTACACATTTATGTAAATTCAAAATATATCAAAAAGCAAACCTATCCATACACTGTCTTATGATACTTAAACCTGGATTGAGATGTTAATATTCTTGAAACAAATAAAAAAGATAAAAATTCATAATGAGATACAAGGAATACCCAAGGCAAAAATCTACAGTCTTTCCTTTTATCAGCTGCATCTCTTTGCACAGAGCATTAGAGTATGCGGCTTAAGACACCATTCCTGTTTAGGTCACACACCCTACAACCTAACTACATAAAATAAAGGTCTTGAAAACTTTGTCAATTCATTAGTCAAAAGCTGACTCGTTTCCAATTAGGGGATTCTAATATAATAAAAGAAGTAAACTCAAGTTGACTAGAGCTTGGTTTATGCACATGTTTATGGCACAAAAGGAACTAAATATTACCATCTCCTGGTTGATGTACATTCCAGATAGTGTCTGAGCTGCTAGTAAGAGCTTTATTATGGTTATTTTAAGAAGAACCACCTGCCATCTGGGTTTATTTAGATGTTAGCCTTAGGCTGTTCAACTTTAAAACATGATGGTTGTGACACACCTGGAGTTTTGAGATGAGTCTGTAGAACCAACAGGCACAATCATTTATGTTCCCAAACAGTAATCTTTCAATGTGCCACATATGCATGTGCTAATACAAAATAATATAATAATAGTTTTAACATTTGATCCCCACGAACTTTAGTGCTGTGAAAAACAGAAGTATGCAGCCATAGGCAAAATTTAATCATTCAATTAAAACAAATATGATAATAAAAATGGAGAATTTTTAAAATAACACAAGAATAATGAAAAAAGGTCTGGAATTGATGGCTCAAAAGAGCTTCAGGTGCTTTTATTGAAAATATCATCTACATGGAGTGTACCTCAGTAGTAGAACCCATGCTTACCATAAAGCCCTGGGTTCAGTGCCCAGCACCACAAAAACAAACAAAATGAAACAAAACAACAATAACAAATTCTAGTCACATACAATCATGCTTGAGTTTGGAAATTATTTTGCCCCCTCTACTTGTAGAATATCCTTCAAAAACATATCAGAAAATAGAGGGCTGCCATGAAATAATCACTCTTGAACTATAACTTTGTTTTAGCAACTCTTTCTTCCTACTTCCTGTCTTCATAATACCTCTAGTACCTCTAGAATTCTACTTCAAGCACAATTCTAATCCTGAGAGTCTGAAAAGATGTTAAGAGACAGTATTCACACTAATTCAAATTCTTGTTTTTTCATAAACTCATTATGAAATTAAAATATGAGAATACTGTTATTAGTGATGAATTGAGGCAAGCTTAACAATGATAATATTGGAGGAACACTGCTGTGATGGTCAACGTGTACCTTTTGAATGGGGTCTTCTTTACACTTTTAGTTATTAGTCCTAATTTGTTTGTTTACTAGGATATTAGATATGTATTTTCAATGGCTAGTCTTTTCAGGATACAAAAATTTGAAACTAAAAGGTACAAAATCTTCTTACATTGTATTAGACAAACATAATATTCTTTATAGGTTAAATATACTGATGAGATTTCTATATTTTTTTCATAACAATAACAACAAAAAGGACATGTGAATGGGAACAAGGAGATAATCTAAAATCTACTTCCTGCCATAGAAATGTGTAATGTGTATGTATGTAAACACAAATACATAAATATTTATATATGTGTGCATATGTATAAGCCTAGGAAATTTAATAATTATATTGAGTTAATAAGTGTTAAAATTTCAGATATTATTTTAATTCATTTTTATTTTAAACAAATGGGATACATCTTGTTTCTCTGTACATGAAGTAGAGGCATAACATTTGTGTAATCATACATTTACATAGGGTAATAGTGTTTGATTCATTCTGTTATTTTTTCCTTCCCCCCATCCCTCCCACCCCTCTTTTCCCTCTATACAGTCTCTCCTTCCTTCATTCTTGCCCCCCTCCCACCCCCCCATTATGTGTCATCATCCACTTATCAGTGATAGCATTCATCCTTTGGTTTTTTGAGATTGGTTTATCTCACTTAGCATGATATTCTCCAATTTCATCCATTTGCCTGCAAATGCCATAATTTTATTATTGTTATGGCTGAGTAATATTCCATTGTATATATATATAGCACATTTTCTTTATCCATTTATCAATTGAAGGGAATCTAGGTTGGTTCCACAATCTGGCTATTGTGAATTGAGCAGCTATGAACACTGATGTGGCTGTATCTCTGTAATATGCTGATTTTAAGTCCTTTGGGTATAGGCCAAGGAGTGGGATAGCTGGGTCAAATGGTAGTTCCATTCCAAGTTTTCTGAGGAATCTCCACACTGCTTTCCAGAATGGCTGCACTAATTTGCAATCCCACCAGCAATATATGAGTGTACCTTTTTCCCCACTTCCTCTCCAACATCTATTGTTGCCTGTATTCTTGATAATCACCATTCTAATTGGGGTGAGATGGAATCTTAGGGTAGTTTTGATTTGCATTTCTCTTATAACTAGAGAAGTTGAACATTTTTTCATATATCTGTTGATTGCTTGTAGATCTTCTTCTGTGAAGTGTCTGTTCATTTCCTTAGCCCATTTGTTGATGGGATTATTTGTATTCTTGGTGTAGAGTTTTTTGAGTTCTTTATAGATTCTGAAAATTGTGCTCTATCTGAAGTATGAATGGCAAAGATTTTCTCCTACTCTGTAGGCTCTCTCTTCACATTGCTGATAGTTTCCTTTGCTGAGAGAAAACTTTTTAGTTTGAATCTATCCTAGTTATTGATTCTTGCTTTTATTTCTTGTGTTATGGGAATCCTGTTAAGGAAGTCTGATCCTAAGCCGACAAGTTGAAGATTTGGACCTACTTTTTCTTCTATAAGATGCAGGATCTTTGGTCGGATTCCAAGGTCCTTGATCCATTGTGAGTTGATTTTTGTTCAGGGTGAGAGGGGTTTTGTTTCATTCTGTTGCATATGGATTTCCAGTTTTCCCAGCACCATTTGTTGAAGAGGCTATCTTTTCTCCATTGCATATTTTTGGCCCTTTTGTCTAGTATGAAAAAATTGTATTTATTTGGGTTTGTGTCCGTGTCCTCTATTCTGTACCACTGATCTACCTGTCTATTTATATATGTGTGTTTATGTATAAGCCTAGCAAATTTAATAATTATATTGAGCTAACAATAAGTCTTAAAATTTTAAATATTAAAAAAATAAATCACACAAATAATGGAGAAAGGAATCCATAAAACATGTTAGTATTCTCAAGGTAGAAAAATATGACACTGATTTCTACTAATATTACCACTGAAATTTTCAAAAATGCCTTCCTGGCTATAGAAAACAAAACAAAGGGCTCAGGAAATAACTCAGTGGTAGATTATGTGCTTAGCATACATGAGGCCTTAGCTTCAATCTCCAGCCCCTCAAAAAAGAATAAAACTGACAAAGCCAGATTTAGCTGTTACTTTTTATAAATTATTATCAACTTGGACAATTTAATTTATATTGAATTTATGCCTATTGCTTGTAAGTAGCCAGCTGTGTTAATACCAAAGATATAAAAATTGCATGTATGAAAGTAAACACTGACGTTTTAATACTCACTTGCCACAATTCGTCTTCCATCTGCTAGAATCATTTCTCCATTTTCTACTAGAGTTTTCAAAATACATGTGACATTTGTTGGGGCTTTGTCTGCTTCATCTACTACCAGAACATGACCCAACTTTACTGCTTTTACCTTTGAAGACAAAAAAATGTATCTAAACAAACAAATACAAATAAATAAAAGCAACCATTCCTAAAGCTTCATCACTTAGTGCTTTGGATTTGTAATAGCTAGTTTTAAGTTACAGCTACACACTACCATACACACTAAAAGTCTGTAGCAGAGCTTAAAACAGAATTTATGTATCTCTACCAGAATCTTCACATAGTCACTAAATTGTCAACTTCACAGGAATCCTTTCATTTACCTTCAGTTTAGAATTATTCCTGTGATGATGATACCCAACAAAATTTCGCACCTAGAGTAGGGAGATGTAAACAAGTATAATAAATAGAGAAATCAAAGTGTCATAGAAGTTAAGAGGAGTTGAGATAACATAAGCAATTGTGTTAGAATACTGCATTTATTCTGGCTCTTAAAAAGAGTGTAAAATTTTAATATTATAATAGACCAGAATGCATGGTCCTGGAGATGTGGTATTCAAAACAAAGAGAAGCAGTGGTCAAACTGCTGGAGTATATTTATTGAAAAGTGAATATGAGTAAACTATGTTGACTGAAACAGAAGTCAAATGTAAAAAAAGAGAAACAGCACTAGAAAAGTAGATTGGGTTTCTACTACTAAGGATCTTGATTTCCAGACCAAGAAATACATACCTTCCCTCATTAAAAAATGGGATATAATTTAATATTTGTGACTTCAGACATGATAGAAATAGAGCACGGAGCTACACTTTAGGATATTTAATCTGGTAGCCATACACAGAATAGACTAGAAGGGAATTACTACAACAATTTGGTTAAAAAGGGTTTGTTTGGGACTTGAGTAAGGGTCAGTATTAAAAAAACATAAATAAAAAGTTTTAGACTGATCTGAGGAGTTCTGCAGAGGTAGAAAATATAGTTTGGGCAACTGTTTGAACACTAAGAGGGGAAAGGAAAAAGGAGTCTTAGGATTTGAGTAACTGTGTGAATGGTGACATGATGAAATAAAGATAAAAACTGAAAACTCTTAAAACTCTTCCCCGGGGGAGGGGGAGTAGGAAGAAATATTCAATGAATTTAAATTTAAATTTAAAGATTGTTTTTAAATTGCAAGAAATATCTCATAACATCATGAACTCTTAAGTTTTTCTGATTGCATAATTGTGATAAATGATTTCAAGGAAATAAAGGTCATTAAATAGGTGATTTCTTTTACCACAAATATTTTATAAAGAATTAATAAGAGATTTAAAAAAAAAAATCATTAAGGCTTAAAAGTAAATTTAAGGTAGAAAAAGAAAACAAGGAGCTTTTATCCCCAACCCCATCTCTGCACAGATATAAGGAAAGTGGGGTCCAACCCAGGAGGCTTTAGGCAGGAGATCCGAGACTCATATCTCTGGGTCTGGACCACAGAGGTTCCATGATGGCTTACTGGTTGTGCAGGAATTTTCTGTACAGGGACACATGCCTGGTAGGCTGGGATTTCCCTGGGTCTCAGATGGGAAGCTGTGGACTGGATCTCCCCAGCTTCCCAAAACACTAATACTTCATTAGATAAAATCACTTTATTAGATAAAGCCATTAAAAAAAACTTTTTCTAGAAGTATTACCTAATTTTGAACTGTATACGTTTGAAAACTGAAAAATTAAGAAAAAAATTCTAGAAATCAGTAGAGAACTTCTGTAGTTCCCTAAATATCTCTCCTTCTTTTTCTCTTTCTCTGACAACAGAACAGAATTTTTTAAATGCTATTTTCCCAATAATTTACATTTAAATATCTACTCCTAAAATGACACCTGAACAAGTGCATTCTAGTCTGAAATACGTTAGAATCTATGGGAGATTTCTTCTACTTACTCACAGGGTGAAACACAGGTATCATTTTAAAATATTTAAAATATTCATATAATTGGATTACTAACCAAAGGTGAGTCTTCATACACAATCAGTCCATCTTTAACTGAAGGCTGAAGAGTTAGCGTTTGTACTGTGGTGTCCCTAAGGTTAAACCAACACATTTTATAGTTAGTAAGGAAATAAACTGATGTTTGATTACAAATAAAATACCACACAGAACTTCTTTTAAAATTTTTGTTCACCATCCTGCATTTCTGAATAAAAATAAAAATGATGAGTGAAATTTTATCCAGCAACAGTATCTTATTAAATTAATATAAATTAAAAGGATTTGGGAATTAATCTAGGTTTACAGATTAATCAGGTTCTTTTTCTTTACTCCTTTGTGATCATTTCATACCTCAGAATTACCTTATGAGGGTGAAACAGAAATTTCAAAACAATGTTTTATGTTATATATAATATATATATGTTGCTTAGAAGTAATTTCGGTCAAGTGCAGGTGGGATTATAGGTCCATGCCTATAATCCCAGCAACCCCAGAGGCTGAGGCAGGAGGATTACAAGATGGAGGCCAGACTGGCAACTTAGCAAGATGCTGTATCAAAATTTAAAAATAAAATTTAAAAGATAGGGATGTAACTAAATGGTAGAATTCCCTTAGGTTCATTCCCAGCCTAGAAAATAATAATAATAATAATAATAATAATAATGGGATGGGCAAGTTTGGCAATAATTGGTTGTTGACATGGTCAAAAACATAAAATAAGTCTATAAATTATACTATACAACCCAATCAGCCACCATTAGGTGCTAAAGTGTGACTCACAGCACTTCCAAGAACACTGAAGAATTACTTCAAGGGATTTTAAACTTTTCTTCTAGGATTTCAGTAATACATTTTATTTTCTTAAACCATTTTCTACTATTTATCAAATATTCCTTTAATTGAGAATCTTCAAATGTATTAATAGTGACTTAATAGTGACTTATGTTGATGTTATAATCCTCTTTCCTGATGAGATATGGAGTCTGTATTACTTATGGATATTTCTGTTAAGTGTGCACAGAAGCTGTAGGTATTAGGTAGGTTCAACACTTGAGGGGATCAATTTAATATCATCATCTTCTACATATTCTGCACTTAAAAAAATGAAAATGCTATGGCCAGCAGGATTATATCACAGAGAATTAGAACTACTTTTAAAATGTGAGTAGCACCTTTCTTTGGAAGAGTTCAAAACTGTCTTTTCAAATGACCCTACCATTTAGTCAAAGTAAAATGTGAAGTTGAAATTGTATGTGTAAGACATTATTTGGAATGTGAACTTCAAAACTTGGTGCTATAATATGCACGTGAAACTTATATCCAAATGCCAATTTTACTACCATCTGTGAAAATTATAAAATGTGTATCTATTTTTTTAAAAAGTAGTATCACATATCAATCAAAAACAAAGTAAATTTAACATAGCACTCAAATCTTTTTTTTTTTTTTTTTTAAGTAAAACAAATTCAATCAAAATCAGTTAATTGCTTTGAGAGGCAGTTGGGGTAGTGGAAAGAGAACTCTGGAGTCAGACCAATCAGCAAATTTTCCTTCTGGCCACTTGCTAGTCATATGATCCTGGGTAAGTACCAAGATCTGCCCAGGAAGACTGCTGAAGGAATGCTTGGAAAGTCTGCAGCATGATATGTGGAAGGCAGCAGGAGTACAATAACATGCCAGTGTTAATCATTTGTTGTTACTGTTATTGCTCTTGTAGTGACTGAATTTCCTAGCCCAAATTCTACCTATCTTCAGGTTTTCTTTAGCATCAACAGAACTTCTTGAAAGTCTCTTCCCTGACTCTGAAGACCAGAGTATGTGCTCTTGCTGTACATTCCCTTTGAGCCCTGATCACCCCCCTCAATCCTTAACACACTACATTGCAATTATTTATTTTAATATTTATCTTTCTACACTGACTAGAGGATCTAAAATATAGAATATCTCTATTATCTTGCTTCTGACCTCAGTATCTCAATGTCTGGCTTATGAGGGGAATTCAATAAATATTTACTAAACAAATGAAATATGATAAAACGTAAAAACACTACATTTTGATTTATAGTGCAGAATACCATATATGGATTTCCAAATTTATTGGATTATAAAACTTTTTTTTTATAACAAAATCTGGAAACCACTCTAGTAAATGCTGGGTTATATTAAGGCTGACTCTGAGAGGAAAGGAAGGTTCTATTCACCTGTAAGTCTCTATTAGAAAGTACAGTCATTTTGAGAAGGTACACTTGAGGTAGATCAGTCATGGAACTAAGAGTAGATGGTTTAATGTCTATTCTGACCTCCAGTTGAGTTGAATTTTAGACTTAGTAATGTAGCAGGTAACTTTTTTTTTTTTTTTTTTTGTATCAGGGATTGAAGCCAGGGGAACTTGACCACTGAGCCACATACCCAGTTCTTTTTATTCTATTTTTTAAATTTTGAGATAAGGTCTAAGTTGCTTAGAGTCTTGCTAAATTGCTGAGGCTGGCTCTGAACTTACAATCCTCCTGCCTCACCCTCCTGAGCACTGGGATTACAGATGTGCACCACCACTCCAGGCTAGTGGGTAACTTTTACATTAAAGTCCTTATTTATCAGGACCTAAGCAGGTATGTTGACAATATAATTATTGACATTTATAATTTCTAGACTATCTGCCTTATTTACACATAGCTTGGAAAGATTCTTCCTCTAACTTGAACAAATGGTGATTGGTTTCTTTTGTTAATTCCCTTGAGATCTGGCTGAGTGCTATTCCTAACCCCTCTTCCAAGCTGCCACCCTCATGACACCAGCCCTCAGGGTACTTAGCACCTGTCCCCATGATATACTGCTTCCTACACTTTATAAAAAATCCATTTCAAAGAATTATTCTTTTACTGGCCCTAAAAAATCAAATTAAAATATGTCTAAAATAAAGCCCTGGGAAATGTTAAGGAAAGTAAAAATATGTTGTGACAATTTATTGGTCCTTATCAACTTTTGGTATGGATAAAATATTTCTAGGGCAATGTTATATAATCATATATCCATTTTCTATATTAATAGGACTTAGAAATTTACTGTTGGAAAACTTTATACTGCCCTTTTTTAACATAGTTAATTTTTAGAGTTTTGAACTAATCAAGAATAGAGTTTACTTTACTCACTTAAATTCACTGTTAATATTCTAGCAAAGGAGAAGGTGGTGGGTGATGAAAGGAAAAAGATGTGTTCACACAGATTTTTATAGCAATGGAGCGATTTCTTACCTCAGCTCTCATATATTTAACGGACAACAACATGATACCTTCCAGGACCAAAAAAGAAAAAGGAACTCTTGCGTCATTGTCAGTAGGAAGGAAATTCAGTTGTTACATTAATAATTATAGTGCTTCATAGCAGATTAAGAACAGTAAATTCAAACTGAATTCTAATTTTAAAAAGGCAAATGAAACCACTCTATAACACTTGGATTCTGATAGCATACAACTCGTAAAATTAGATTTCTCAAAAGACTTTCGTGCTAGAAATAAAAACCATATGTTTCAGGGAACAAGCACAAATCAGATGATTTCCAAAACAGACTAAAATGTAGATAAATACAAATAGGAAACATGGTTTTCAGTGGGGTAGTCTGCAAGAAATAGGAACTTATGGAATAAGAGTGGATTTCTTCTCTTCTTATTACTGATCATTTCATTTTGCACATCAAAGAAAAAGCAAAGACTAGTAACATATGTGAAATGATACTGAGCTTAAAACTGGTTGGCTTGCATTTTGGTTAGTTACCCCGATTATATAAGGGTGGAAAATAATATGCTACCCTCTGCATAGTATGTAATATAAGAAAAAAGACATTCTATAAACTATATACTTCAACTTAATAAGGGAAAAAGTGCTTACTATTGTTGCGATGGTGTATGCATAGATTCTTAGACACAATATTATTCTTTTTAAAAAGCATTTCATTAAAATCATTACTTTGCATTTATCACTTTCTTTGATCAAAGATATTAACTTTCCACCAAAAAACAATGACCTTAAGAGAATATTTTACTGCAATATCAATTCTATTTTGACTTGTTTCTCTCAATAGCAACTTTGAAATATTGGCTAATAACAATTTAGTCAACAATTTCAACTAAACCAAGGAGAAGAAAAGTCGAAACACATCTTTGTCACATTTTCTTTAGCTTAAGGTTTAATAAAGAGATGGTTTTCCAGTTACCAGTAATGCTTAATGAATTAATTAGCTAATAGTTGACATTTACACTATAACCAATTGTTTCTACTTCTTACTTTCTTACAAACTACAGCTGTCCATCAGTTAAAGTCTGTGTCAATAAAGGACTGTTCAAAGAAATGTCATGTTAAACTATTTTTCTGTTAGCCCTGTGATTTTATTGTTTTTTTAAATTGGAGTTACTGCTGTTCAGTAGTAACTTACAGTGATTCAGATGCAATTAAAGTATGTAAAGACCAAGTTTTTGTTAAAATAAGGAAACAAAATTAGGCTTGAGAGAGCAAGCACAATCTGTTCTGAAATACTGCATGTAAAGGTACTTTAATATCTTCTAATTTATGAAGGAGCAAAAGATCTCTAAATAATGTTCATTTTGAGTATGATATTTTAATGAGTGTATTTTAATAGATTGATTTTGGTTTAGTTTTCTTTTAGGGAGAAAATTAATAGATCAATCTAAAAGTGAAGGAAAAAGAAAGACACAAGAATTTCAAGCTGCAAACAAAAATTTCCTTTATACTTCATTAAAATAAAAATGGCTATAGTAATATTCCATTCAAAAATATGAGTCAAATGAGAAAAGACAGAAAAATATAGATCAAAGGAGGCACCAAGCAGATATTTGCTTATTATTTTAAACAAAAGGAGTGATTATAAAAATAGAACTAAATGATATTTTTAACTAGTAAGATGTAAGCATAATATATCTTATTGAGAAGTAAATATGTCTTATCGAGAAGTAAATATTGTCAAAAGATATGTTTCAAGTGAAGAAGAGTTCATGATATCATCAAAAATATAATTTTGACAATGCTCATTTAAAAATAATGAAATAAAGGTGAAGAACACCAATAATTATTAATAAAACAGGAGAGTGGTACTTAAGACAAAGGTAAAACAAACAAGTTTAAGAATTAATTATTTACAAACATTCTAGGTTCTATGCTGAATAGGGACACATAACTCCACCCTCTACCTGCAAATGACAAATTGATTTTGCCATACAAGGGAAGAAACTTCCTCAGACCCTCAAATGAATACAGTCCTTGTTATGAGCAGTGCTGCCATTCAACTCAAAAAAAGAAGACACAAAATAAGGCTGTGGTTAACTGTAGTGTTAGTTAAAAAACCAGCAATGGACTAAGTTTGAATACATTTAGTTTGGTCAATCAACTACTTGAAGCCCAAGGTTACTCACCTCTACCAACAGAAATAACATAAAACATATGAGAGAATATAACAGCAGAAAGTAAGAAACATAAAAGGAAAGCAAAAGAGTGAGAAGGAGAAAGAGTATTATATATACAGTGCTTTGAATGTTTTGAATGCTTTGAAGGAAAAGCCCTTTTAGAAAGATAAGCACAATATTATTTCTGGTAAAGTGCCTGAAAACTCCAGCTTTTAAAACAATTGTTTTGGAGGACACATAGTTTATTTAGTAGTCCATCACTCACCACTAATATGCTAAAATGCAAAAAAATCCTAACAAACTACAAAGAGAAGGAAGGAGATAATATCTATGGAAGGAAGTCTACTGGGATTCAACACTTCGCAATTCAGAGGTAGGTGCTTGCTGGGAAAGCAGGTAGAAATTAGTTACAGCAAAACAGTTGCCTGATGATAGCTAATCATTTCAAAACATGCTTAGTTTTCAAAAGCTACTTACCTCTACCATGTCTCCTAAAGACTACTATATTAACACTATTTTAAAAGAAATTCTTCCAATATTCAAAGCCATGATGATAAATCTTGAATTTTCTCTGAAAATTTTATGCTATTAAGTTTTTAGAAATAAAAACAAATCTATTAAAAAGGTAAAAAGGAAAATTGAACTTTTTATCTTTACTCTGAAAACTAGTTTTCCAGCTTGGTTAAGGTTTTGGGACTCAAGATGATCTAATTTCTTTGAAGGAACTTCCTCTTTTCCAGAAAAAAATAAAAGACAGTGTTCTTTATTTGAATAGAAAAATGGGTATTCTAATCAGTTTGTAAAGGGAAAAAGAAGAATGAAATGAAGATAAAAATACAAAGTTGTGCACACAGAGGCAACCAGAGGTAAGGTTGATGAATATTTTGTCCATTAGACAAATCTTTATTAGAAAATAGACCATAAAACAATTTATAAATTGGCTAACAACATAAAAATATGACAGAGTAAAAATTAGTAAATGACCATTTTTTCATATCATGACATGTTGAATGATTTTCATATCTTTCAACAAATATTTATTGAACATATAATAACACAGATTGCTTTAGATACTGGAGGAGTTATTTGTGAACAAAAAAAGTAAAAATTCCTTCCTGCAATAAGCTTACATTCATATAGCACTTAAAGGAACTTTCCTTACTATACTAATAACGTATTGCTTTGAGTACAGAATGAACTATATATCTTGCATGATATTAAGTACTAAAAGATATTTTACAATAGGCAATTAAATTCAAAGAAATAAAATTAAAACACATTTTTAATGATTAAGACAAAGAATAAAGTATCCTACTGCTAAAGTCTGCCAGAAGAGATGTGTTCTCCATAGAGTTGGTTAAGCATGTCTCTTGGTTAATAACCCAAAATATATATTTGATGTAATACATACTGACTAAAACTTACAATTTAAGTTGAAATTTACACAATATTATTTGATATACTATAATCCATGAATTATTTTATCTTCATTTGCATTTTTATCAACTGGAAAAAATTTACAATGCTCTGATTTTAAATTTACCAGACTTTAGCCACCCAGGTTAAACAGAAAACAGAGTATAAATAAGTGAGTACTTTATTTAGAAAACTCTTAAAGGAAATCGGTCTTTACATTTTTTATAATTTTCCTATTTATTAGGTTTTATGACAGATTCTTATTTAAAAAGGTACTATTACATCATAGGAAAGATGATAAATACTGCTTTTAGCACCAAAAATTAAAATTCACTTCAATTCCACTCTCTCTTCAAGGGCAACTTTAATCACAGAAGAAAAGGCATAGCTATCTGAGGAATTAGAAGGCAGAGTACTAAAGCAGTCCCTAAACACATTTCTTTGTCACCTTATGTTTTACATCAAAGTATAAGGTAGGTTTTGAAGACTTCCATAATATATCCAGTTTGTTTCAATACAAAAATGTACAAGTCACGACTGTGGATATAAGAAGAAGTTGTTGTCCTGAGTCAATGCCCTCTGGAAACTTGGTTGAACTGAAGATAGCTCATACTGCATAGCAAGTTCAGCATCTGGATGCTTTTCTTGTTCTGGTATCTATCACATTATTTCTTGAACACTGAATTAAATGAGTGACTATAAATTGCAATTTTTTTTTCATTGATTTATGAAGTATATCAGGGTAATCACTGAGGCCATCCCCGAAAATAATGCTGAAAAGATGGTATGTGCAGCATTTTCTGACTTCTGCTGGTAGACACTTCAACAACGATACCTTTTAAAGATTTCACAGAGCTTATGTCATACTGGGAATGAAAAGTTCACTCATTCCCTGAGCTATCTTTTGCAATCTCTCAGGATGAACCTAAGGATATGGTTCATTTGACCTGTTCTCTTGTTTGAATTTAGATATTACTGCTGTTTATTTAAGTTAGTCAGGACATCTTCAAAACCATACCAAAAAGAAGAAAATAAGTACTTAATACATTGATGAAACAAACAAACAAGAAATAGGTAATTGTGCAATGCTACTGAAATGTCAACCTTCTCCATGAGGCTTTCCCTGGCAATCCATTTAAAATTGTTAGTCCCTGGCTTCCCACCCTGCCTTATTTTCACCCATAATTCTTACCAATATCTGACAAAGGACATATTTCATTATCTCATGATTTCTTTGTCTTACCAGCAACTAGAGCATAACATGAATGCTGCTTTTGTTCCCTGGTAAATCACTCAGGCTTAGAAAAGTATGCATTCAATAATGCTGCTCAGATGAATGCATTTCAGCTCCTTCAATCATATACCCTAAGGCCAGACTGAGTTATTGGAAGTACCTTAAGCATCATGTATATGTTTCCTCTTTTCTGAAGTTTTCCTTTTTATCTTTGCCTGACATACTCTTAAAGGCCCATTCCTTTAATGTTCAGATCAAATGTTGCCCCCTTTTAGAAGCACCCCAACTAATTGTTCCATAGAAAATACTCTACACTTAAGATGAATTTCAGCTGTTAATATGATTGTCTGCCTCACTAGGCATAACTTCTACGGAAATCAGTACAATAGCATCATGGTGCCTATCACCATGTTGTGTACCATGTAGGCAGCAATAAATGCTTGCTCAAAATTAATGAATACACGAGTGTATTAAATAAACATTAATTGTGTACTTCTAATGTATAAAGCAGATTATTAGGCATGAAGTGTTATACATGAATAATTCATGTATAACAGGAAGTACACATGACAGGGAGACAGATATAAGACAATTAAATCTAATTCATGTCAGAAGTGATGAGGGCTATAAAAACAAAAATATCAAAATAGACTTCAATGTAAACTCACAGGAGAAGTAAGCAATTCTGACTGAAGAGGACAGAATTGTAACAATAAAATCTGATTTTATCTGCCAGTGATGTGTAGAAGGTGCATCCAGGCAGAGCAACAGTCAAATGTAGAGCAGTTCGGAGAAACAAGAGAAGTTCCAGGGAACACCTAGTTACCCAATGTACCCACAATATAGTTGTATGGAGGGAAGAGAGCTGGATAGGTAGGGTAAGTCCAGAATGTATGGAATCTTAAATTCCATAATTCAGTTTGACTGAATATGAAGCCACTGGAGGACCAACCATCTATCCATTTCAGAGGGAAGACTTTCTAAATGGATGTCTGAAAGGTGGATTAAAAGGAAGACATTGTATTTATTAATTTGTGTAACAAATGTTTATGAAACATTGGCTATCTCTAGACATCATAGTAGCAGTAAGCAGTGACATATGCCTGCCCATAAAGAGAGCAAGTGATCCATGGAGGAGGAAAGATGGGAACATGTAACTGTGATAAAGAATGACAGGTATACTAGCAGAGCCTATTATATGTCAGTAGCCCTAAACTTAACCATCAATACAAGTTCTTTTGGAAAAGACACATTCTAAAACTTGTAAATATGGCAACAACAACAACAAAATGATCTAACAGTGAAAAACAACACCTTAAAAACACTCTTAGTTTTTATTTTGTACCAATACAAAAAAAAGTTTTGTTCTCACTAAAAATTAAAGGTGGTTATTTGAGGGAAAGCAATGAGATTGATACACTTTATTATCTGTGTGATTTAAAGTTCAAGTCCTAAATTCAGTTTATTTTAATAGCTAAAAAAACAGCTCACAAGGACAACTACATAGAACCAAATGACAGAAGGCCAAAATTGACGGCACCACCTAGAACTCAACATGTAATTTTTCATCTCATTTATCAAACACAGAAAGTTTTCTTTGCTCCCCACTTGAAAAAACACTTTGTACAAATGGTAACATGAAGAAAGGAAACATCTACTTGTAAAAGAGAAAGAGAAAGAAAGGTCTAAGAAATTTTCCTACTGGAAAAGACTTTAATTTGCATTTTGAAGAAAAGGTAGGAGTTTTCCAGGCAGACCTGATAGGAAATTCCAAACTGCATATGTTAAGTTATGGAGTCATGAATATGTATGTAGAGCCACAGGCAGTGGATGAAGCATAAGAATGTGGGAGAGAACAGGTGGAAGCAAGACAAGTGAAACAAATGATGTTCAAACTCAGGAGTGAGGACCTGATACTGCTGGTAGTGGGAGTCATTGAAGGTTTCTGAGCAGGACAGCAAGTGATCAACTTCATTGTTTGGAACAATGTGGGGACATAGAAAGAAGATGAGGGTTAAGGTCTTAACCAAGAGGCTACTGCAATAGTCCAGGTTAGAGATGAGGAAAGGACTAATTCCTACTAATATCAAGCTGATACCAATGACTCTATTCCCACAGGGTTAGACCTAGCTAGTTCTGGTAATTTTGGCTATTGACTGGAGTCCTATTCAAGACTATCACTAGCCCAAGTTCTTACAACTTTCTATAGTTACCGTGATCAAAAGGTCTGGCTATTATTTCTGTTACAGATCCATCTTCTATATTGGGTCAGTAGATCTGCTGAGTCTCTAGAAAAGGCAGAGTAGTTGAAAGCCAGAATGTTTTACTGCAAATCCCATCACAATTATAAAAATAGTCACCACTGCCAAACTTAGAAGTGTTTGAGTTCTATTTCTCAATTAGTCTCCCATTTACTCCCTATCACATTACCCTTTAAAGTCTTGTACATCACTTTCTTTTCTTTTGGGAATGGGAATTGAACCCAGGGGCACTTTATTACTGAGTTACATCCTCAACCCTTTTTGTTTGTTTTTATATTGAGACAGGCTCTTACTAAGTTGCTTAGGGCCTTGCTAAGTTGCTGAGGCTGGCCTCAAACTAGCAATCCTCCTGCCTCTGCCCCCCCAAGTCAGTGGGATTATGGGCATGGACCACTGTACTTGGCTATCATTTTCATTTTAGCATTTTTCCTGTTGAGCGCATTACTTTTTTATTACACATCTTCTCACTACTAGAAAGAAATATTCATGGCAGCAGTGACCTTTGTCTATCCTATTCATTGTTGTGTTCTACAGTTCCAAAACAGTGCTAAGGACACAACAGAAACTCAATATAGGGTTGCTGTAGTAGATGCCGTTGGTGTTCTACCAAGATCTCCTTTACCAGGGTGAAGTGATCCTTCAGCTATTTCAGCATTGATGTATAAAAGCTTACAACTAAACTTTTCTTCCCTCCACCAGTGGGAGCTACCTCCTGGAGAAATACCAATTACAGGTGCTCCCTGCCCTCTTTCCCAAGGTGCAGCCCTTAACCAGTGACTACTGATATGGGAGCTGAAACTGTTGGCTGTCTTGTTTCCAGGTGAGATAATGGAGTAGTACCATTCACACTCCAGAGCTCCCTGTGAAGAGGCTGAGGTCGGGCTATATTTAGAACCACCTAATTTGTCCAATCTTATACTGATTTCTTTACTTCCCTTTTGGTCTCATCTAAAGTCTCTCCCTCTCAAATCACTTATACAAACATTCTGATCTCTGGCTCAAGAGGTCTGCTTCAAGAGAATCTTGAATCTTGTTGACTGACTGACTGAACGATTAAAGGTAAATGCAGAAACAATTCTTAGGTTTTTCAGCAAGGCTCTTTATTCATCCTGCATAAAACATTATAGATAAATCTCAATTCACAGAAGTTTCATAGCAGAATATTGAACCTAGAAATTGCCTTAAACACCAATCTATTTACTAATTTGAAGAACCTTGGGCTGTCCCTTCTGCTTATTTTGTCACTGTTGCCACCATTTGAAGAATCTGGCTATAGCAATACCTATCTTATAAGGACAAAAGTATTTTCAATATAAATGAATAAAAAGACACTTTGGAGGTATTGGATACTAGATCAAGAAACTTCTTCACTCTTTCTGCTCACCTAAGGAAACTAGCTGGTACCAGCTAGAAAGGCCAAGTGAGGCACCAGGATTAAGTGGTAGGGTCCTGATGTTAAGCCTATCTGAGATTGGAACAATTCTAACACTGAGTTTATCCCATATTTGTATAAGGAATAAAAAATTTTTAATTCTTACATCATCAGAATATCCCCAATTTTATAATGGAAATCAGTGTGAAATAATAAATTTTTAACCAAAATTGTCCTGTAAGAAAAAAAAAAAAGGGACTAGAATTTATAAAGTAAACTTATAATAGTGATTGAGTTGAGGAAGGGGATACAATTTTGAAAGTAGTAAAGGAAATGCCATCTATAATTATAGCAATTCATTTCTGGAAAAGGAAGCACAGAATCAAATTTGGAAAAATATGAGCAGTTATTAAATCTGGGTGATAAATTTGGGTCTGTGTTATATATTTGTATTTACATTTTTGGGATTTTTAAAAGTTTTTCTCAAACTAAAAAAGCACATAAGACTTGAAAGGCATGTAATAGGATCTAGTAGCAAGGGATATAACAAAACTAAGAAAAAACACAGTGTCAATGGTTCTCAAGCTTCTTAAGCTTGTGATTTAGAAAATAAAAATGAAAACGAATCCCACAGACTCCTCACTGTTTCTAGTCATCTTTTCCAGAACAGCCTAGAGCATGGCACTTGCTGCTATCTCCAGTTTCAGGAATTTATCTGTAATTCTGACTCACCAACCTCTCCAACACACAAATTAGAAGCCAAAAAAAAGCAACATTTTAATGAGCATGCTGCAAGAAAGCACATCATTGGAGCAGTCTCTGCTTGGGAGGAATACCCCTTAATAAACCACAAGAATTACTCTGATTAGTGTTTTTATGAATCTCCTGGTTGAGAACAAAAAACAGTGCTAGTTTGTTTATGACACAGTTCAGAGAAAGGGATGTGACTGGAAGTAAAAGTGTAATGATATGGAGAAACAGTAAAGAAAAAGAAAATGAAGTGAAGATATTACTTTTGAAAGAAAATACAAAGATATGGAATAATTAGCCAAGGGAAAATAATGCAGAAAAGACTTGGAAAGCCTTAGGAGCACAAGGCTAGAATTTAACACATCAAGTTATTATGTATAGACTGAGGTACAAAATAAAAAAGCTGGTGATCAACAGTTCTGTCACACAGGTTAAAACTACAGTAAAGAACTTACTATCCTCACTACTCTACTGCCTGATTCAGCACAATGAAGTCAAGTAGCAGCATGATGCAGTGGTAAGAGCACAAGGCTGAAGCCAGAACGTATGAAGTCAGCTGTTTAACCTTAGCCAAGTTCTTTAACCTCTCTGTGCCTCAGAGCTTCATCTGCCAAACAGAGACAGCAATGGTATGGATCTCATAGACTTGTAGTCAGCAGTAACAAGTTATAATTTGAAATCAGTAACAATTATAATTTGAAATCAGGCACTTACAACAGTGCCTGGCACATAACAGCTACCATGTAAACGTTTGTTAAATAAAGAAAACAATACAGAAATTTAAATGTATTTGGAGGTCAACCAGAGAAGAGTCAAAATTATTATACACCTAAAGATCTACACAGAAAAACATGAGGCAGTGGCACAATTCATTTTGTTAAAAAGAGGCAGTAGAAGGCATTCTTACTGGGAGAACTACTGTCCAACTGCTGATAAAAATGTTTCCAAAACAGCTTTTCAAATTCATAATAGGGAAGAAGTTGCAGGAAGAGGACCCTGGATGTTTTGTGTGGCAGCTGTCATTTGACACATTGACAGGTCCCTATTACTTTAATCAGGGTTAAGGATGTCATAATGGCTCGATAATAATGTTTTCCATGAGACTTCAGAAAAGATTTGACTTCTCCTGACTTCTACCAGATAGTTTTGTCTGCTGGGATTTTGTGAATTTCAAAATTTTGTGCTGTCACACTCAGTTTTCTTCAGCCTGAGGAAAGCCTGGTGTGTTGATTATGCTGTGCTTTGAAAAGCAAGTCATTATTTATTCCAGGATATGTGATTTTAAGATGGGCAAGAGGAGAATTTTGCATTCAATTTGCCACATACTTTACCTTATCTGGTTTTACAAAAGAAAATAGCATAAAAAATGATAGGAGAAAAGCAAATGTTTTAAGAATAACCTTCCAATATGCAGTATTTTAACTATCTCAGCTGGTTGGAGTACTTACATAACAGTCACTACTTGAATCCATGCATAGATAAGAAACCTGGCTCCACACTGAAGTAGCCTGTGGCTGATCACAGTAAGGATGGCTGATCACAGGGGAGCTTGAGCTGCAAGTTCCAGATAAATTAACTCATACCAAGTAATTTCAACGAATACTTAGTGGCATCTACTGTGTATTGAGAACTACACAAAGTGCTTGCCTTGTGATAAGGGAATTCCTCTTAACTTCTCTTTTCCCCTCTCCTTCCACAATACTTATTAACAATTGTAAAATCAGTCATTTATACTTATCTGAATACATTCCTTCTTTCCATTCTCATCACTAATATTTTCAGTTAGCCCCAATAATTTTATCTGGATTACTAATATCACCTCCTAGTATTCTATGTGATTCAAGTCCCATATGACTCTGATCAGCCCACAGATACAGTCAACATCATCTTTCTTGCTTGCATTCTACCTTATTGCAGTCAGGATTCAGTCCAGCCTCAGCAGGGACTTTATACCTCTGTAAGCTCATGTCTCCCTCTTGCCATTAATTGTTACATCTACACAAATACATCCCAAACTCACCAATCTGCCTCTCACATTCTGGCATTTGTATGGCCTGTTTTCAATGGCCATGCCAGATATGGTGGTGCTTGCCTATAATTCCAGTGAATAGGGAGACTGAGGCAGGAGGATCACAAGTTTGAGATCAGTCTCAGTAACTGAATGTGACCTTTTCTCAAAATAAATAAATAAATAACGAATGACTGGGTATGTAGCTCAATGGTTTAAGCACCCCCCCCCCATTCAATCCCAAGTACCAAAAAAAACAAAAACAAAACAAAAAAAACTCAATGGCAATAATGGCCCTTTCTCTGTTCTCTACTCAGAAAATGTATACTTATTTCTTAAGACTTAGTTTGAGAGCCCCCTACTCCATACCTTTCACCATGTCACAGACATACAAAGAATAGAGTACTTCTCCTCTAGGTTCCCACAGCTCTTGTACATGCCTCTTTCATAGTTGTATCCAGTAACTACTCCACAAATGCTGATGTATTCTTACCACCAACAATCAATCATATATCTCTAGGTCAATAGTGATACTGTCATGTACATACCATCAGTACCAAAAGAGCCACTGGCAAACAGATGGAATCAAATGAATGAATTAACATGTAATATAAATAAAAATAAAAACAGACTTCTGTCCTTATAAAGGTCCCTGTTGAGTTGAGGAGGCAAAAATGAGGAAGGGGGAAGGAATGGAAATGAGATTATTAGAAATCACTACACATTGAATACCCCTTATCTGAAAAGCTTGAGACCTGAAGTGTTTCAGATTTTGGATTTTTTATTTGGGAATATTTGTATAAACTTTACCTGTTGAGCATCCCCTAATTCAAAAACTCAACTCCAAAATTCAAAACTTTGTGAGAATCATATCAGTGTTCAAAAAGTTCCAGACTTTGAAGCTTGTTGAGTATTAGATTTTTGGATTAGGGATGTTCCACCTGACTCATGCAAATCAGATATAGAAAAGAAAGTAAGTTATGTGATACAAAACTAGTACTTATTAACTTGTCTAAAAGTGCCTGACACTGGCTGAGTCTATTTCACATATTCTCTAATATTAGTCTTCACCTTGGCAAGAACTTATTTCAATTTGATAAGTCAGGAAATTATGACTGAAGGAGTTCAAGATCACATACAAATTAGTGAATACAGTATTTAATCTCTAGAACCTGTCTGTGTTTCTATCACAATGGTACAAATTCAGCTCCACAGAGGTTGAGAGGTGGAAACAGTCATACCCAAAATGAAACATCAGGAGAGGTTGTCAATGGGTCAAACTTTGAAGGCCTGGTGGAGAAATGAGGTGCATTTTAGATGAAAGAATAAAGACAGGAATGGATTAAACTTCAAAACTTGTGAGTACAACATCAAATGATCCAATTAGGAAGAAGCTAAGCATTTGTGAGGAAAATTCCTTTGAAGAGAAAGTTAGGGATACAGTAGGAGACATAGGAACTCTATTTCCATGGGTGCCACTATTAGAAAAATAACCAAGAATGTAGCTCATACTAATGATTGGACCTGCACTATCTTCATATCTGAAGAATAACAAATGAAAAATAAATGGTAATACGAGTATTTCAAACCCGTAAGATAATTATGATTTTAATATAGACATGTACTTTTATCCAAGGAAGAAATACAACTACAGAAGTTGCAAGTGTCCTTCATGTCAAATTAACATCATAGAAAACACAAATAAATAGATACACTTCACAAATGTGAGACGAAGTCTGTTCTATTGAAATTTCAAAAGTAATAGATTCATTAATCTTTTAAATTATTTAAATCATACTCTTAAGACATACTTTTGATTTTAACCAAGCACATGAATTGCCCAACTTGTTCATTTTATGAAATCCTATCATCAAAACACAAGATGACCATACTTAAAAACATCGTGGTTTTGTGTTTTATTCATGTGTGTTTGGTGATGGTTTACTTATCAAGATTATGTTTCAAATGACTCCTATAACTAATTGTGATCCAATGATATCCATAAACTAAATTGAGAATGACTGATTATTTAGATAGTAACGTCACAAATCCATTAAGAGTCTAAAATGAAGATAAGACCTTACATAGATCATCTATAGATCAGAGAAGTCCTAAACATATTTTTAAGACTGCTATATTTAGGTCTTTTAAACACGTTTCCCTTAAAGCAATTTTATGAGCTTAAATTTTATTGCAAATACAAGTTTAAAGCTGTATATAAAACAGAAAAAATTCCCGACACTGAAATTAGTGGGGATGTTGGTATAATTAGTGAAAATTCTTAAAGCTATATATTGCAAACTAAACTTCTGTACTTCCACTTTTACATAATAAATTAATATCCAAGATTGTCAAATAGATATACCTAAGGCATCTGTTAAATAGAAATCATTTTACTTGACATACTCTTAACAATAATAGAGCAACAGATGCTATAAAAACATATAAGTATTTGGCTTTGAAATTTTTACTACATTTTAAATTTAGAAAATTAATCCTAGAAAATATATCTACACATTTATCTAACCAATGACAGAATTGCCACAGAATGTAAATTAGCAGGATTCAGCTCTTCACTATTTTATGGACCACTTCTTACTTTAGGACAAGAGCTTGACGTGCCAGACAGGAAGTAAGGCATGCCCTCTTTAATCCTCTAAACCTTCAAAAAAACCTTGAATACCATCTTCTTCTTGACTAATCAAAGATATTCAAATATATAGCAAAAAGTGACATTATAAATGACCTTTGTCTGTTCCTCTTAGAGATGAAAAAACTGAGACCCAAGAGAGACAAAAATAGATGGTTTCAAATGCACATATGATAAATTAAGGGTTGAAAATCAATGATTAAGGCATTCATATCAAAAAGTTTGAAAAAGAAAACACACAGAGTCCAGAGAAAATAAAAGGGTACAATAAAGACAAATTCAGGAATTACTGAAATGGAAAAGAAACATAAAAGAAAGGTTTAAAAATGACAGAAGATGGTTATGTGAATAGACCAGTATAATACGTCAACAAAGTGGATTTTTCTGAGGAAGGCAAGGTATTTACTTCTATATTTCCTTGAATATGATTTGTTAATACTTGCTAAAATTTTTCACACTTATGTTCATGGAAAATATTAAATTATAATTTTTTATTATGTAGTCTATTGAAAAATATTCTCATTTTTTTATCTGAAAATGTCTTTTATTTTACATTTGAAGAGTATTTCTGCTGAATGTACTATTCCACATTTTTTCCACTTGTCACTTTAAAAGCAACCATTTCGTTGAATTGTGTTTTATATTTATTTCTCATGAGAAGTCAGCAATCACTTTTATCATTGTTATCCTCTATGCATTATGTCTTTCATTCCCCTGGGTGGTTTTAAAGATACTTCTATTAGTTTTCAGCAATTTGATTATGATGTGCCATGCTACGGTTTTCTGTGTATTCTGCTTGACATTCATAGAACTTCTAAGACTGATGACTTCATGTTTTTCATTAAATTTGGGAGTTTTCTCATTATATCTCTTCAAATATATGTTCTGTTCCATTTTTTCCTCTTTTCTTTGAGACCCCAGTTGCTAATATGTGAAGCTGCATTTTTTATAGTGGTCTTTTCTATATTGAGGACTTCTAATCTCTCCAAATTCTCATTTCCCCTCTTGAAATGTTTAAAAATGTTTATGGCAACAGTTCTGTAGTGTTGCCTGCTAATTCTACCATTTTTCACCTTTTTTAGTCAATTTCTGTTGACCAATTTTTCTGCTTTTTTTGTATATCTAGTAATTTTCTACTGAAAGCTTGAAATTTCTAATGGTATGTTGTGGAGTGTTTGAATTTTTCAGTCTTTCTTAGTTGAGTATTCAGTTTTGTTCTGATATTTTACTCCCTGTCTACCCAAATATACATTCTTTTTATTTTTTAAGGCTATTTTGTATGAGAAAGAACTTCTAAAACACAAGCATCTTTGTTTTTTCAAGACTTATTAAACTTTTTAAAGTGTGGGTATACAGAAGCTTTTATTAGGAATAGACTAATTCTACTTCTAAAGCATACACTTTAGAAGATATTTTCTGAAAACCAGAAGTGTTTAATGCAGGTTCCTAATCAGGAATTCTGATAGCTGCTCAGACTGCAGATCTCTGGTGGGTTATTCTTTTCCCAGTGTTTGTGACTTTTGTCCATGCTTACAGTTGTTTACTCTGGTAGTGCTAATCTGGTACATTAATATGCCAAAGCCAGAAGTATACATCCCAAGATGGAGTTTTTAGCTTTCCTTTGATTCTTTTTTCTTTGTCCTTTCACCCACTATTGTCCTCTACTTTCCTATAATTCTCTTAGGAATTTAAATTATTTTAGCAAAAGAACCCAAACCAGAAATTAATTCTCAAAATTCAATCCAATGGAACCGGGTGTGCCTGTACTCCCAGTGGCTTAGGAGGCTGAGGCAGTAGAATTCTACGTCTGAGGTCACTAACCAGTCTGAGCAACTAACCAGAACCATTGGCAATTTAGCAAGACCCTGTCTCAAACTAAAAAGGGCTCAGTGGTTGAGTGCCTCCGGGTTCAATCTCTAGTAGTAAGAAGAAGAAAGGGGAAAAAAAAAATTCAATCCAATGCTCTTTCCACTGTACAATGTTTTCTGTTTCCTGGGATTGAAATAATTTTCTAAGATAGTTTTAAGTTGCTCAATACTTGGTGTATTTCTCTCTCTCCTTCCCTCTCCCCTTCCTCCTTTCCTCTCTACTCCCCCCGCCGCTCATTTTTCTGGATTTGGGTGATCTGCTGCTTATATTTTTAAAAATTTGGAACAGATTCACTGATAAAACTAAAAAATGATCCGTGCTGAGAAAAAATCTGCTTAAAAGCTATTCCTGAATAAGCACCCTGACCACACAAAACTAAACAACCCACAAAGTGTTTTAAGCAAGATAAAAAACACTACTAACAAACTTCTTCCACGTGTCTATGCTCATTTCCTACCTGAGATCCATATAGTTTGTTCTTTCTCCCTGTGAGTTATTTTAACTTCTTGTTAGAGGAGTAGACTTAGGCTCCCCTTACTTTTCTTTTAATTTAAGTGCCTCAAAGTTGATGAGAACTGCTCCTAGAATGTAATGTTCATCACTCTCTGTCCACAAAAGATCTATTAATTCATATTTATAAAGTATTAGTCAGTTTAAAAAAATTTTATCATGTTTTTATTACCTTTTAAGGAGAAGAGAGATAAGAAGAGGAACAGGAATAAACTGGTTTATAAAATGGGCCTTTAAGAAAGTACATTTAGGCCTGGTATGGTGGCACACACCTATAATCCCAGATACTTGGAAGTCTGAGATGGGAGGATTGCAAGTTCAAAGACAGTCTGGGCAAGTTAGTAAGATTGCCTCAAAATAAAAAATACAAAGGGATGAAGATGTATCTCAGAGGTAGAGCAACTAACTGCCTAGCATGTATAAGGACCTGGGTTCACCAGTGAGGGGGATAGGATAGAAGGGACGTATATTTAAATTGTATTAGGAGAAAGATGAATAATCAGATTTTAAGAGTTAGTGGGTCTAATACTCTTACCTGTGAAGTTGGATATATTCTCGTGGTCTGTTGAGCAGGTGAAGAAATCTGTCAACAATCTTGTTTTTTCCTACACCCTGTAATCACACAGATAGTATTATACAAAAAGAGAGTTTTATTTTGCTTGATTCTTCTGCCAAACCAGAAGAATCTTTTACAAAAACCTACTTTTTTAAAATTGTTCTGTTTTCGTTTATTAATGAAAACCAAACTAGCAAACAAATACAGCATAAATATCATATGAAATAAAGGTTTGTGTCAAAAATTTACCTCTAAACATATTAATTCTAAGCTATTCTGTTTTAAAGGGAACCTCATAAGTTAGCCTCTTATATCTTGATTATTTTGTTCTATAATTTTACAATGAAGTTCAGACATTACAGCAAAATATTCCAGATTTAAAGAATGGCATCAAAGTGAAATCATATATATATAGAAAAACAATGGTTTTTCTAATCAGTTCTTCAGAAGTATAGTTCTCAGTTACAGGAAGACAACTAATACTATACATTTTTTGCTTTAATCAAACACTCACTTCTCCTTTTATCCTACTTCCTACTCCTTTAAAACCCTAAAAACCCTAAAACTCTAAAATTGTAATGAAGATATATTAATAAAACTCGACTCTATTTACTCTCCTCAGAAACATCCTCATTTCTTTGCCACTTCCTCATCCTGGGAGCCAATGTCCTTTTGTAGAAGACAAACTACTAAAAACAGAATCTGTTCTGGTGTAATTTCCCTGTTTTAAAGTTTTCACTTACAGGTGGAATACAAATGAATCTTTTAACAATTAGGTTATATGTGAAAAGTAGAAGTGGTTAAAATGCACAGTTCTATATCACAGGTGACAGCACTACTGTAGTAATTTCTTATATTGTGCTAATAGTTTTCACATTATTTCATTTAATCATTACACTGAGGCAGTCTGATGAAACAGTATTATTCCTATTTCACAAATCAAGAAACCAATGCAAAAGAGGGAAGATGGCTTAGAAGCAAGCTAGGCAATGAGTGCAGAAAGGAGGCAGCAAAGGAAAAGCATACTGAGAGGTAGGTGACAAAATAAATGCTCTAAGACTTGATATTACATAGTGTGGGACCTGGAGAGACAGGATGATAGTTTAGCAGAGAAGAAAATAAACTCAGAGTGCCCTAACCCTATCCCAAACCTATGGATAAGGAGGGAGGAGCAACAGAGAGAGATGGGGGTGGAGGGGGTGGAGTGAACATCCTCTTAAACTCTACCATTTAAAAATTGTTGGAAAGAAAAAAAGACTTGAAGCGCAATGTTAACAGAAAGGTCCTTAAAACAGCTCAAAGAACTGAAAACCAAATTGTGAAAAGAAAACTGAGCCAAGGGATAGCAGCCATCTTATGGAGCCCTCAGCCAACCAGTTACTCCGTTAAATCAGCAGGGTGTCTTCCCAAGCACAGACAGCTGCAAATTAAACAGGAGGGAAGTACCCTGCAGTGGGACATCTCAAGAATCCTAAGAGTCCAGTCAGAAAGAACTTCAAAAGTACACTACTGGCCAAGAATCTCTGAAACCTCCCTGCCTTTCCCCTCACCTTAAACAAGAAAACTGTGTTACAAAGTGTAAATAGTCCTGCTACACTCTGCACAACGTCCCATCACTCTACTCAGACAACAATGAAGCAGCTTAGGCCCTGAACAAAGGAGAGCAGACTCCCTAGGCCTTGATTACTGACATTGGGGGGAGGCACCATGGCAATCCTAGGGACCATCCCTAGGATTACAGGCCTTACCAGAGGGAAACTGCTTGAATATCCAGAGACATAAAGATCCAGTGGGAAATTACCAGAGTCAATGCAGCAGGAAGGGGCTGATACCAGACTTAACAGGTGTTCAGTCTGAACCATGATCTCAACCAGCAAGTGACAGGGCATTGTTTGGATACCTGTGGAAACTTGCATCAGACTTAGTAAGCAGACAAAATCAACACCCACCATTCATAACCTGGGGCAGTGGGAACAAGAGTCCAGGTTAACCACAAGAGACTCTTAACTGCAGTGCGTCAGAGAGTCACATCACTCAGGAGAATACTTGTACACTATACTTCTGCACCACAGAACACCCGCAGGAAACTTACAACCAGAGTTCCTGTGCTCAAAGACAGCCACAAGGATCTTAACTAGTGAAAAGGATCCAGTAGAGGGGAACAGATACATGGTAACCCACAGCAAACCAGGGTACTGTATCCTAAACTACTGCATACAATAGAAACAGCCAAGTCACAACAATGTACCCTCCAAGCAGTCAGCTTCTGGGCCCTGAGCTCACAACCCACCCGCAGGAAACTTACAACCAGAGTTCCTGTGCTCAAAGACAGCCATAAGGATCTTAACTAGTGAAAAGGATCCAGTAGAGGGAAACAGATAAATGGTAACCCACAGCAAACCAGGGTACTGATCCTAAACTACTGCATACAATAGAAACAGCCAATCCACAACAATGTACCCTCCAAGCAGTCAGTTGCTGGGCCCTGAGCTCACAACCCAGAAGTTGCTGGTCGGAGGATCATAGCAACTATGGCATTGGCTCCTGTGCCCCTGTAACTTAGGAGAGATCCACATCCAAAAACTGATGAACATCTGCTAAATGTCCAAACCCCAATGAAATCCAAACCAAGATTCAACAACAATTATCTTTACCTTAACATATTATACTATAAATAACTCTAATTTAAACTTTTTTTTTCTTTTTTGGTACCAGAGATGGAACCCAGGGGCGCTTAACCTCTGAGCCATATCCTCAGTTCTTATTTATATATTATATAGAGGCACGGTCTCACTGAGTGCTTAGGGCCTCACTAAATTGCTGGGGCTAACACTGAACTCACAATCCTCCTGCCTCAGGAACCAGAGTCACTGGGATTATAGGCATGCACCATTGAGCCCAGCCCTAATTTCAACTTTGATCACATAAATAACTCCTTAAATTGAACAATAATTGCTGGCACAAGAGGCAACATTGTATCTCAACCAATTTGAATGTATTTCATTTAATGCTATAAAACATTAATTGGAATCAATCTTCCTATCTTTGTTTTCCTAGCTCTAGTTTATACCTTTTCTCTTGCCTTATCTGCTACTACCTCAAATAACACCTGTTCAACTATTTCTATTTTCAACATTGGTGTAAATTTCAAAGCTTCTCTCTCTCTCTCTCTCTCTCTCTCTCTCTCTCTCTCTCTCTCTCTCTTTCTCTCTTTTTATGTACATATATATATATATATATATATATATATATATATATATATACATATATATATATATCTGTCTCACTTTTTCCCTTCCTATTTGCCCAATCTTTCTTCTTTCTCCCTTTGAGCCCTCACTTAAGGTTATATTAAGTTTACCAAATTTACCAATTAGTTTTTTAACTATTCCAGAACTTTAATGAGTTAATGCAGAGAAAAATTGCAACAAGATTTTGGCTCTTATAAGGATGAATAGAAGAAGACTGGCAAAGGAGTGGTTAAATACATTTCAGTGACATGTCTTAAAATGGTGCTGATATTTCTATCAGTAAAGGTTATCCATTGACTTAAAACATAATTATCTGGATGTTAACCCAAACTGAGAAAAAGAAGCTTACAAAATAGTCTGTCACTTAAAAGAAATCAGAACTATACTGAAAATGGATAGACATAAAAACAAAAAGGACCCATAAAGTTTCAACAACAGAGTTCATGGATACAACAATGGAGGAATTGTCAGAAAGGACATTAGAAAGTTCATATTTAAACTGTCCTGTGAGTTAAAAGAAGACATAAGACATAAAATCAGAGTGAAAATACAGGAAGTTAAAGATAACAATAAAGAAAGAGAGATTCTTTAAAAGAACCAAGAAGAAATCCTCAAAATGAAGAAACCAATAAACAAAATTAAAACTTTCATGGAAAGCATCACCAATAGATTAGAACACTTTGAAGACAGATTTTTCAGGTCTCAAAGACACACTACATAATCTTGAAAATAAAGTCAAACATAGATAAAAGATGTTAAGAGACCATGAAGAAAATATTCAAGAACTCTGAGACAACACTAAAAGGTCAAATTTAACATCCATTGGAATAGATGAAATCTCTCAAATATATAAAGGAATGCACAATCCATTCAAAGAAATATTATTGGAAAATTTTCCCAACCTTAAGAATGAAATGAAAATTCCAATACAGAAGGCATACAGGACTCCAAATATACAAAATCACAAAAAAGTCACTCTAAGAAACATTATTGTGAAAATGCCTGACATACAGAATAAGGATGGATTTTTAAAGCTATAAGAGAAAAATAACTGCTCACACTTAGAGGGAAACCAGTCCAGATCTCAGCTGTTCTCAACCCAGATCCTAAAAACTAGGAAGTCTAGGAATAACGTACACCAAGTTCTGAAAGAAAATGGATGCCAACCAAGCATACCATACCCAGCAAAATTAAGCTTCAGGATATGAAGGTGAGATAAAATTCTTCCATACTAAATTAAAGTTAAAACAATTCACGACTATAAAGCCTGCATTTGCAAAACATGCTCAATAAAATATTTTCATGAAAAATACAAATTAAAATTAGCATAGGGAGGAAACACACTAGAAGACCACTCAATTAAAAGAGAACCAAATACAACTTAAACACTAGAAATAAAATGAAATGATAGGAAATAAAACTCATCTCTCAATAATAACATTAAAAACAAATGGTCTAAACTCTGCAATCAAAGACAAAGGTTGGTAGACTGGACAAGACCCAAAAATATGCTGTCTGCAAGAGACTCACCTCACAGGCAAAGATATCCAAATACTGAACATGAATGAATGAGAAAAAACATACAACTCACACGAATTTCATAAATAAGCATGGGTTACTGATCTCATACAACACAAAGTGGACATCAAGCCAAAATTAAAGAGGAGAAACAAAGATGGTCATTTCATACTGCTTAAAGGAATCATCATATATCAACGAGATATAACAATCATAAATATCTATGTCCCAAACAATGGACCACCTACATACATCAAACAAACCTTTCTCAATATCAAGAATCAAACAGACCACAATACAATAATTCTGGGTGACTTAAACATGCCTCTGCCATCACTGGTTAGATCATCCAAACAAAACCTAAAGAAAGATACTACAGAAGTAAAAAACTACAATTAATAATTGGGATATAACAGACATGTACAGAATATTTCATTCATCAATGACTGAATTCACTTTCTTCTCAATAGTCCATGGAACATTTTCTAAAATAGACCATATTTTAGGTCGCAAAGGAAATCTTAGCAAAAATAAAATAAAAAGAGATAATACCTTATATTCTATTAGATCATATTTGAATAAAATTAGAAATAAATGATAAGGTTAAAAAACGAAACCACTCTAATACCTGGAGATTAAATAATACACTTCTGAGTGATGAATGGATAGCAGAAGAAACCAAGGGTGAAATAAAAAATTACTAGAAACAAATGATAACATTGATACAACATATCAAAATTTCTGCAACAGTAAGAAGGAAATTCTAAAAGAAAAGTTCATAACATTGAGCTCATTCATTAAAAGATTATAGAGATAAAAATAAATAATCTAATTTTACATTTTAAGGCCATATAAAAAGAACTAACACCAAAACCAGTAGAAGAAAGAAAATAAATAAAATCAGAGCTGAAATCAATGAAACTAAGATTTAAAAAACATTATGCAATGCAGAATGCAATGCAACAAAGAATTGGTTTTTTGAATGAATAAACTAATTGATAAATCCTTAGCCACATAAACCATAAAAAAGAGGGGGAAAATGCAAATTATCAAAATTAAGATGAAAAAGGAAATATCACCACACACAGTACCGAAATTCAGAGACTCATCAGAAACTATTTTGAAGATTTATACTCAAATAAAAGAACATCTTGAAGATATGGACAAATTCCTAGAGACATAGGACCTAACCAAACTGAAGCAAGTGAAAATAGAAAACTTAAACAGGTCAATTGCAAGTGATGAAGTTGAAGCAGCCAACAGAAGTCTTCCAACAAAAATCCCAGGACTGGATGGATGATTAGCTGAGTACTACCAGACCTATGAAGAGGAACTAATAAAAATCCTCCTCAAATTATTCCATGAAATATAAAAGGGGGAAACGCTACCAAACTTGTTCCACAAAGCTAGACAAAGACACAAAACCAGACAAGGACACATCAAGGAAAGAAAACTTCAGACCAATATCCCTGATGAACACAGATGCAAAAATTCTTAATAAATTATCGATTAGCTGTATGCAAAGACACATAAAAAGAGAGTGCATCATGATTGAGTGGGTTTCATCCCATGGATTCAAGTTTGGTTCAGCATACAGATATCAGTAAATGTAATTTACCACATAAAAAAAGATAATAATCACATGATTATCTCAAGAGATGCAGAAAAAGCATTTGACAAACTACAGTATCCATTCATGTTAAGAAAACTAGAAAAACTAGGGACAAACCCAAGGCCAATATTATTCTGTATAAAAGAAAACTGGAAGCATCTCCTCAAAAACAGGAACAAGACAAGGATGCCTACTTTCACCACTTGAATTCAACACAGTCTTTGAAATTCTAGCCAGAGCAATTAGGCAAGAGAAGGAAATTAAAGAGGTATTGAATAGCATCTGTTTAGCAGATGCTGCTCCATAGTGGGGGAGGGTGGTAAGGCAAGAATGAGAAAACTGAGGGGAGGGTGGGAGGGTGGGGATGAGAAGGACAGTGGAATTAGACAGACATCATTACCCCATATACATGCATGATTATGCTACTGGTGTGACTCAGCTCCATGTATAGTCACAGGAATGAAGAGTTATGCTCCATTTGTATACAATGTGTAAAAATGCAAGACACACCTCCCCCCGCTGGAACAGTGAACTCGGAAAGCGGGGAACTTTGCACAGGAGGCCGAGCAGCACACCACTTGGTTTTTTGGAGCAATCTGCCGGGGCTCCGGGGGCTGCCAGAGAAAGAGTTGGGCGGCGAGCTATTTGGACTCAGCAACCACCTGAACAACGGGGAGGGGGCTGTCCTGAGGAGGTGGAGGTGCGCAGTGAGTGGCTTGGTCTCCAAGCGCCCACACAGAACACCGGGTGGCTGCCTGGAGGAAGAGACGAGTGACGGGTCACTGGGGCTTGGAGCATATGTACAAGGCTCCAAGTGACTGCTCAGAGGAGGGGTCGTATAGCCAGGCGATTAGGTGCAAAGCACTGTCCGATCTGGGGATCTAAGCACCTTTTCTTGAAAGAGCTACACAGAGACAAGCTGAGGGGTGGAGCGAAGGTTCCAGGACTGCGGGCAGCTTCTCTGAGGAGGGGCTACCTAAAGAGACTCGTCTGCAAAGGGCAGGGCTCCCAGGCCCAGGAGGTAGGTCCAGGCCCCTGGAAACGTTGCCTGGGAAGGCTGCCCTGCCCAGGTGGTAGTTGTGGACTGAGGGGAACCTCTAGGAGGGGAACTGACTAGCGAGACCTCCCCACCGGGTGAGTCTTCCCCGCCGGGTGAGGTTTTCCCACAAGGACGGTAAAACCAGAGACACAGGCCCAAACAGGCATTGCCTCAGCCCGCAGTCTAGTTCCCCTTTGAATGACCACTGGTCAACAAGTAGAGGCACCTCTGACCACTAGCAGGGAATATACCCCACCTGAAGACCACCACCCCTAGAGAGGCAGCTACCTAGGGGATCACCGCAGTATCAACTTCCTCTAAGACTTCAGGCTACTGAAGGATAAGAGGGGATACACTAGCAATCTTCAGGGACATTATTAGTCAATAGAGGAAATCTGCAACATCTCTGCAGTCCACTGACACCTGACATGAGAAAACAAGGGAAGAAAATGCCTCAAACAAATCTGGATGTTATATCAATAAAATCCAATGACAGCATGGCAGAAGAAATGTCAGAAAGGGAGTTCAGAATGTACATAATCAACATGATAAGGGAAGCAAACGATGAAATGAAAGAGCAAATGCAGGCACTGAATGAACGCACCAATCGACAGTTAAAAGAGCAAATACAGGAAGCAAAAGACCATTTCAATAAAGAGTTAGAGATATTGAAAAAAAACCAAACAGAAATCCTTGAAATGAAGGAAACAATAAACCAAATTAAGAACTCCATAGAAAGCACAACCAACAGGATAGAACACCTGGAAGATAGAACCTCAGATATTGAAGACAAAATATTTGACCTCGAAAACAAAGTCGAACAAACAGAGAAGATGGAAAGAAATCATGAACGGAAACTCCAAGAACTATGGGATATCATGAAAAGGCCAAATTTGAGAATTACTGGGATTGAGGAAGGCTCAGAGAAACAAACCAAAGGAATGAACAACCTATTCAATGAGATAATTTCAGAAAATTTCCCAACTCTGAAAAATGAAATGGAAAATCAACTTCAAGAGGCTTATAGGACTCCAAATACACAAAATTACAACAGACCCACACCACATATAATTTCATTATAATGAAAATACCTAACATACAAAATAAAGACAGAATCTTAAAGGCTGTGAGAGAAAAGAACCAAATTACATTCAGGGGGAAACCAATACGGATATCAGCAGATTTTTCAATCCAGACCCTAAAAGCTAGAAGGGCCTGGAATAACATTTTTCAAGCCCTAAAAGAAAATGGATGCCAACCAAGAATCTTATACCCAGCAAAACTTACCTTCAGATTTGATGACGAAATAAAATCCTTCCATGATAAACAAAAGCTAAAAGAATATACAAAAAGAAAGCCAGCATTACAGAACATTCTCAGTAAAATATTTCATGAAGAAGATATGAAAAACAAAGAAGCAAATCAGCAAAGGGAGGAGATATCCTAAAGGAACTCTCAAATAAAGAGGAACCAAGTCGTGTCAAAAATAAGCAAATAAATGAATAAAATGAGTCAAATGACCGGGAATACAAATCATATCTCAATAATAACCCTGAATATTAACGGCCTGAATTCATCAATCAAAAGACATAGACTGGCAGATTGGATAAAAAAGAAAGATCCAACAATATGTTGCCTGCAAGAGACTCATCTCTTAGAAAGAGATACCCAAAGACTAAAGGTGAAAGGATGGGAAAAAACTTACCATGCACATGGACCCAGCAAAAAAGCTGGGGTATCCATCCTCATTTCAGATAAAGTGGACTTCAAGCCAAAGTTAATCAGAAGGGATAAAGAAGGACATTTCATACTGCTTAAGGGAACCATAAATCAGCAAGACATAACAATCATAAATATCTATGCCCCAAACAGTGGCTCACCTATATATGTCAAACAAATCCTTCTCAATCTCAGAAACCAAATAGACCACAATACAATAATACTAGGTGATTTTAACACGCCTCTCTCACCACTGGACAGATCTTCCAAACAAAAATTGAACAAAGAAACCATAGATCTCAATAACACAATCAATAATTTAGACTTAACAGACATTTATAGAATATACCATCCAACCAAGAGTGAATACACTTTCTTCTCAGCAGCACATGGATCCTTCTCTAAAACAGACCATATATTATGCCACAAAGCTAATGTTAGCAAATACAAGAAGATAGAGACACTTCCTTGTATTTTATCAGATCATAATGGATTGAAGATAGAAATAAATGAAAGAGTAAAAAACAGAAATTACTCCACCACCTGGAGATTAAACAATATGCTATTATATGAGGAATGGATAACAGAAGATATTAGGAAGGAAATTAAAAAATTCTTAGAGGTAAATGAGAACAAAGAAACATCATATCAAAGTCTCTGGGACACTATGAAAGCAGTACTTAGAGGAAAATTTATTTCATGGAGCACATTCAATAAAGAAGCAAAACTCAACAAATAAACAACCTAACAATACAGCTCAAAGCCCTAGAAAAAGAAGAACAGACCAACACCAAAAACAGTAGAAGACAGGAAATAGTTAAAATCAGAGCTGAAATCAACAAAATTGAAACGAAAGAAACAATACAAAAAATTGACAAAATAAATAGTTGGTTCTTCGAAAAAATAAACAAAATTGATAAACCTTTAGCCACACTAACAAAGAGAAGACGAGAGAAAACCCAAATCACCAAAATTCGGAATGAACAAGGAAATATCACAACAGACACGATTGAAATACAAAACATAATTAGAAGCTATTTTGAAAATCTATATTCCAATAAAATAGAAAATTTCGAAGATATCAACAAGTTTCTAGAGACCTATGAATTGCCTAAACTAAACGAGGAGGACATACACAATTTAAATAGACCAATTTCAAGTATGAAATAGAAGAAGTCATCAAAAGCCTTCCAACAAAGAAAAGTCCAGGACCTGATGGTTTCTCAGCCGAGTTCTACAAAACCTTTAAAGAAGAGCTCATTCCAATACTTTTCAAAGTATTCCATGAAATAGAAGAGGAGGGAACCCTCCCAAACTCATTCTACGAAGCCAATATCACCCTGATACCTAAACCAGACAGAGACACATCGAGGAAAGAAAATTTCAGACCAATATCCTTAATGAACATCGACGCAAAAATTCTCAACAAAATTTTAGCAAATCACATACAAAAATATATTAAAAAGATAGTGCACCATGATCAAGTGGGTTTCATCCCAGGGATGCAAGGTTGGTTCAACATTCGGAAATCAATAAATGTCATTCACCATATCAACAGACTTAAAGTCAAGAATCACATGATTATTTCAATAGATGCAGAAAAAGCATTTGATAAAATACAGCACCCTTCCATGCTCAAAACACTAGAAAAAATTGGGGTAGTGGGAACGTTCCTTAACATTGTAAAGGCCATCTATGCTAAGCCCATGGCTAATATCATTCTTAATGGTGAAAAACTGAAAGCATTCCCCCTAAAATCTGGAACAAGGCAGGGATGCCCTCTCTCACCACTCCTATTCAATATTGTCCTTGAAACTCTAGCCAGAGCAATTAGACAGACCAAAGAAATTAAAGGGACACGAATTGGAAAAGAAGAACTCAAACTATCCCTATTTGCTGATGATATGCTTATATACTTAGAGGAACCAGGAAATTCCACCAGAAAACTCTTAGAACTCATAAGTGAATTCAGTAAAGTAGCAGGATACAAGATCAATGCTCATAAATCCAATGCATTTTTATACATAAGTGATGAATCTTCAGAAAGAGAAGTTAGGAAAACTACCCCATTCACAATAGCCTCGAAAAAAATAAAATACTTGGGAATCAATCTCACAAAAGAGGTGAAAGACCTCTACAATGAGAACTACAGAACACTAAAGAAAGAAATTAAAGAACACCTTAGAAGATGGAAAGATCTCCCATGTTCCTGGATAGGCAGAATTAATATTGTCAAAATGGCCATACTACCAAAAGTGCTATACAGATTCAATGCAATTCCAATTAAAATTCCAACGATGTACCTTACAGAAGTAGAACAAGCAATCATGAAATTCATCTGGAAGAATAAGAAACCCAGAATAGCTAAAGCAATCCTTCGCAGGAAAAATGAAGCAGGGGGTATTGCAATACCTGAACTTCAACTGTACTACAAAGCAATAGTAACAAAAATGGCATGGTATTGGTACCAAAATAGACAGGTAGATCAATGGTACAGAATAGAGGACACGGACACAAACCCAAATAAATATAATTTCCTCATACTAGACAAAGGGGCCAAAAATATGCAATGGAGAAAAGATAGCCTCTTCAATAAATGGTGCTGGGAAAATTGGAAATCCATATGCAACAAAATGAAAATAAACCCATATCTCTCACCGTGCACAAAACTAAACTCAAAATGGTTTAAGGACCTCGGAATCAGACCAGAGACCCTGCATCTTATAGAAGAAAAAGTAGGTCCAGAGCTTCAACATGTCGGCTTAGGACCAGACTTTCTAAACAGGAGTCCCATAGCACAAGAAATAAAAGCAAGAATCAACAACTGGGATAGATTCAAACTAAAAAGCTTTCTCTCAGCAAAGGAAACTATCAGCAATGTGAAGAAAGAGCCTACAGAGTGGGAGAAAATCTTTGCCAATCATACTTCAGATAGAGCACTAATCTCCAGAATCTATAAAGAACTCAAAAAACTCAACACCAAGACTACAAATAACCCAATTGACAAATGGTCTAAGGAAATGAACAGACACTTCACAGAAGAATATCTACAAACAATCAACAAACATATGGAAAAATGTTCAACATCTCTAGTAATAAGAGAAATGCAAATCAAAACCACCCTAAGATTCCATCTCACCCCAATCAGAATGGCGATTATCAAGAACACAAGCAACAATAGGTGTTGGCGAGGATGTGGGGAAAAAGGTACACTCATACATTGCTGGTGGGGTTGCAAATTAGTGCAGCCACTCTGGAAAGCAGTGTGGAGATTCCTTAGAAAACTTGGAATGGAACTACCATTTGACCCAGCTATCCCACTCCTTGGCCTATACCCAAAGGACTTAAAATCAGCATACTACAGAGATACAGCCACATCAATGTTCATTGCTGCTCAATTCACCATAGCCAGATTGTGGAACCAACGTAGATGCCCTTCAGTTGATGAATGGATAAAGAAACTGTGGCATATATATACAATGGAATATTACTCAGCCATAAAGAATGATAAAATTATGGCATTTGCAGGCAAATGGATGAAATTGGAGAATATCATGCTAAGTGAGATAAGCCAATCTCAAAAAACCAAAGGAAGAATGATCTCGCTGATAAGTGGATGATGATACATAATGGGGCGTGGGAGGGGTTAGTGTTAGGGTTAGAGTTAGGGTTAGGGAGGGGGGGCAAGAATGGGGGAAGGAAGGACTGTATAGAGGGAAAAGAGGGATGGGAGGGGTGGGGGGAAGGGGAAAAAATAACAGAATGAATCAACCAACATCACCCTATGTAAATTTATGATTACACAAATGGTATATCTTTACTCTATGTACAAACAGAGAAACAACATGTATCCCATTTGTTTACAATAAAAATAAATAAATATAAAAAAAAAAGAGATTTCAGGGAGAATATGAGAGTCTCTCAAGTTGGTTCTCTAACATTTATTAGATTTTTTCTTCTCTGCTCCTGAAAAGGAGAAAACTTTGTATGTTTTGGAGATGATTCTACTTGGGGTAGTTTGATTGAAAAAAAAAAAAAAACACTAGAGAACACTAATGAAAGAAATTAAGATGGAAAGACCTCCCATGTTCTTGGAAAGGCAGTTAATATTGCCAATATAGCCATATTACCAAAAGTGCTATACAGATTCAATGCAATTGCCATCAAAACTCCAATGATGTTCTTCAAAGAAATAGCAAAAGGAGTTACAAAATTCATTTATGTTATGGTTTGGATGTGAGGTGTCCATCAAAAGTTTATGTGTGGGTCAATGCAAGAAGGTTCAGAGGAGAAATGATTGGGTTGTAAGAGTCTTAACCCAATCAGTGAATTAATCCCCTCAGAGGGACTGAGTAGTAACTGAAGGTAGGCAGGGTGTGGCTGGAGGACAGGGGCATTTGGGACATGGATTTGGGGTATATATCTTGTATCTGGTGAGAGGAGTCTCTCTGTATTTTCTGATCATGTGAGCTACTTCCCTCTGCCATACTTTTCCACCTTGATGTTCTGCCTCACATTGAGCACCAAGAAAAGGAGCCAGTTGTCTACAAACAGAGATCTGTGAAACCATGTGCCCCTAAATAAACTTTTCCTCCTCTACAATTGTTCTGGATGAGTCCTGTAGTCTCAGCAGTGAAAAAGGGTGACAAAAACAGTTTGTGTGCTGAATGGTTCATGGATATTTGTACATTGACATATTTATCTCACTTTTCTCTTTTCTAGCATTTTTTGGGGGGTAGAACTCATGGATAGAACTCAGGCCCCTGATATAGAACTCAACCACTGAGCCACTTCCTGAGCCCTATTTTCTGTTTTATTTAGAGATAGGGTCTTACTGAGTTGCTTAGGACCTTGCTTTTCCTGGCACTGGCTTTGAACTTGCAATCCTCCTGCCTCAGTCTCACAACCATGTGCCATAGCACATAACTTCTAGCATTTTTTTTGAAGGTAGTTATTTTTCTTTTTCTTTTATATTTAAATTTTTTTATTTTTATTTTTACAGACTGCATTTGGAAACATTATACACAAATGGGGTACATTTTTTCATTTCTATGGTTGTGTATGATGTAGATTCATACCATTTTTGTAATCATACATGTACATAGGGTAAAGATGTCTGTCTCATTCCACCATTTTTCATACCCCTCCTCATTTCCCTCTACATAAAGTTCCTCCATTCTTCCATCACCCCCAGCCTCCACCCACAATATATATCATCATTCACTTTTCAGAGAAAACATTTGACCTTTGTTTTTTTTGGATTGGCTTATTTCACTTAGCATGATATTCTCCAATTTCATCCACTTATCTGTAAATGCCATAATATTATTATTCTTTGTGGCTGAATAATATCCCACCATGTATATATACCACAGTTTCTTTATCCATTCATCTGTGGAAGGGCATCTAGGTTGGTTCCATAATCTAGCTATTGAGAATTGAGCTACTATGAACATTGATGTGGCTGTGTTACTGTACTGTGCTAATTTTAAGTTCTTTGGGTATAAACAGAGGAGTGGGATAACTGGGTCCAAAGATGGGTCCATTCCAAGTTTCTGAGGATTCTCCACACTGCTTTCCAGAGTGGTTGCATCAAATTGCAACTTCATCAGCAATGTAAAAGTGTGCCTTTTTCCCCACATCCATGCCAACATCTATTATTGTTTATGTTCTTGATAATAGCCATTCTAATTAAGTAAGATGAAATCTTGGAGTTGTTTTAATTTGTATTTCCATAATTACTAGAGATGTTGAACACTTTTTCATATATTTATTATTCACCTGTATATCTTCTTCTGTAAAGTGTCTGTCCAGTTCCTAAATAGAGAGACGAATCATGAAATTCATCTAGAAGAATAAGAGACCTCGAATAGCCAAAACAATCCTAAGCAGAAAAAGTGAAGCAGGAGGTATCACAATACCAGTCCTTAAACTATACTACAGAGCAAAAATAGCATGATATTAGCACCAAAAGAGCCAGGTAGACCAATGGTACAGAATAGAAGACACAGAAAGAAACCCACATAAATACAGTTACCTCATACTAGACAAAGGAGCCAAAAACATACAATGGAGAAAAGATAGCCTCTTCAACAAATGATGCTGGGAAAACTGGAAATCCATATGCAGTAAAATGAAATGAAACCTCTATCTCTCACCCTGCACAAATCTCAACTCAAAATAGATCAAGGACCTACGAATTAGACCAAAGACCCTGTTCCAAATAGAAGACAAAGTAGGCCTGAATGTTGGCTTAGGATCAGATTTCCTTAACAAGACACCCAAAGCACAAGAAATCAAAGCAAGAATCAATAAATGGGATGGACTCAAACTAAAATCCTTTTTCTCAGTAAAGAATACAATCAATAATGTGAAAAGAGAACCCACAGATTGGAGAAAATCTTTTCCGCACACACTTCAGACAGAGCACTAATCTCCAAAATACAAAGAACTTACAAAACTTTACACCAAAAATACAAAGAGCCCAATCAATAAATGAGCCAAGGTTGTTATTTTTCATAACAGTCTTTTGAGGTCTAGAGTTTTTGATTAGTACATTTTGTTTTTGTTTTTTATTGTTTTTCACTTGTCTATTTCTCTTTCTTTTCTTTTGCTAAGAGCCACATTCTATTGTTCCCTCTTTTAGTCTTACTTTAATTTTTTTACTTCTACTTTCTTTCCTCCTCTGGCATAATCATCAAATCTCACATCTCTTCTGCATTTTTCCTACCCACCTTTTGAAATAGCAAAACTTTTAAAATAAATTTTATTTCATAATTTGTTCAAATTAGCTATACACAACAATAGAATGCATTTTGACACACCATACACAAATGGAGCACAGTTCCTCATTCTTCTGGCTGTACATGGTGAAAAGTCACACTGGTTGTATAATCACACATGTGTATTGGGTAATAATGTCCCTCTCATTCAACCCTTTTGAGAACTTACTTGGTTTTACCACTGGCTAATTGCTAAACAGATCATTTCTGTTTATTGTGCCAATTAACACGTTAATGTCATATTAGGAACTAAGTATTGAATTTAATGCTGCATGTTGTTTGTATAGTTTGTTACTACTTGGTCTCCACCTAAACTGTGAGGCACTTATCTTAGTGCCCTTGAAGGACACTAAGTCGACAGGGTAGAAACTATATTGCCTCAGATCCATTTGGTTAAATGGGTAGACATACACACGACATGAAAAAGCAAGCAAACAAACCACCCCAAACAAACCAAAATATTTCAAGAACAGAATCCATCAACACTACAGTGGAAGAAATGTCAGAGAAGGAGTTTAGAAAGTTTATAGTTAAACTGATCTGCAAAGTAACAGATGATGTAAGGAGTGAAATCAGAAAGAAAATACAGGAAGTGAAAGATTACTTGAATAAAGAGATAGCGATTATGAAAAAGAAATCAGATGGAAATGTTCAAAATGAAGGAATCAATAAAGAAAATTAAAATTCAATAGAAAGCATCACCAGCAGAGTAGACCACTTGGAAAACAGTTTCAGGCAATGAAGAAAAAACATATAATCTTGAAAATAAAATGGACCATAGAGAAAAGATGTTAGGAGATCATAAACAGAGCTTCCAAGAAATATTGGATAAAATGAAAAAATCAAATATAAGGTCTATCAGGATAGATGAAGACTCATAGATACAAACCAAAGAAACACGCAGTCTTCTCAATGAAATAATCTTGGAAAACTTCCCAAACCTTATGAATGAAACAGAAAATCAAATTTAGGAGGCTTACAATGCCCAAATATAGAAAAACAATAGACCCTTACCAAGGCATATTATTAAGAAAATGCCTAGCATACAGAATAAGGATGAAACTTTAAAGTCTGCTAAAGGAATAATGATTGGTCACATATAGAGGGAAACGAATCTAGATCTCAGCTGATGTTTCAATGCACACCCTAAAAACAAGGAAGTCTTGACCACAACACAATAATATTGGATGACTTTAATATACCTCTCTCATGACTAGATAGATCTTCAAATGAAAACTAAATTAAGAAGCTATATAACTAGAAAATACAATAATTTAGATTTAACAGACATATATAGAATATTTCATCCATCAATGAATGAATATATTTTCTTCTCAGCAGCACACAGATTATTTTCTAAAATACACCATATCTTAGGAGACAAAGCAACTCAGCTAATACAAAACAAAAGAGAGATAATACATAGCATTCTATCAGATCATAATGGAATGAAATTAGAAATCAACTATGAAATAAAAAATAGAAGCTACTTTAACAAAATGGAGATTAAATAAAATGCTATTGAGTGAAGAATAAATAACAGAAGAAATCAGGAGTGAAATTTTAAAAAATTACTTAGAGGTAAATGAAAATAGGAACACAACATATCAAATTCTCCAGGATACTACAAAGGAGTTCTAAGAGGAAAGGTCATAGCACTGAGCTCATTCATTAAAAGAATAGAAAAGTCATCAAATAAATAATCTAACATTATATCTCAAGGCCACAGAAAAAGAAGAAGAAATGAACACCAAAAACAGAAGACAGGAAAGTATTAAACTCAGAGCCAAAATCAATGAATTTGAAACAAAAAGAAAAACTTTTCAAAAAAAAATCAACAAAACAAAAAGATAATTCTTAAAAAAATAAATGAAATTGATAAACCCTTAGCCATGTTAACCATGAGAAAGAGAGAAAAAACTTGAATTACTAAAATTGTGATGAAAAAAACTATGTCACCACAGACACTAATGAAATACAGAGGGTAATCAGAAACTATTTTGAAAATTTCTACTCCATCACAAGAGAAAATCTTGGAAGACACTGACAAACTTTTAGAAAAATACGACCTACCCAAACAGAACCAGGAAGACATAGAAAATTAAAATAGATCAATTTCAAGCAACAAAACTGAAGAAGTCATCAAAAACCCACCAATGAAGAAAAGCCAAGGACCAGAAAGATTCTCAACCAAGTTCTACCAAACCTTCAAAGAACTAACACCAAACCTCCTCAAACTATTCGATGAAATAGAAAAGGAAGAAACCCTTCCAAATTCATTCAATGAAGCTAGTACACCCTGATTCCAAAACCAGACAAAGACCCAGAAAGGAAAGAAAATTTCAGGCCAATATGCGCGATGAATATAGATGCAAAAATTCTTAATAAATACTGGCAAATCACATACAAAAACATATTAAAAAGATAGTACACCATGATCTAGTGCATTTCATTCCTGGATGCAAGGTTGGTTCAACATATAAAAATCAATAAACTTAATTCACCACATCAAAAGACTTAAAGACAAGAATCACGTGATTATCTCAAAAGATGCATAAAAAACATTCGACAAAATACAGCATCTATTCATCTTTAAAACACTACAAAAACTAGAGATAGTAGGAACATAACCTAGTATTTTAAGAGGTATATACATTAAACTCAGAGCCAACATTATTCTAAATGGAGAAGAATTGAGAGTACTCCCTCTAAAAGCTGGAACAACAGGTATGCCTTCTTTCACCACTTCTATTCAATGTATTTCTTTAAAAACTAGCCAGAGGGATTAGGCAAAAGAAAGAAATTAAAAAGATATGAACAGGAACAGCCCAAATTATCCCTATTTGCCAATGACATGATCCTGAATACAAAAAACTCCACCAGAAAACTTTGAGAACTCAAAAACAAATTCAGCAAAGTAGTAGGATATAAAATTAACATCCATAAATTAATTGTATTTCTACACGCCTATGATGAATCAACTGAAAGAAAAGTTAGGAAAACTATCCCATTCACAATACACTAAAAAAAAAAATACTTGGGAATCAATCTAACAGAAGAGGTGACAGAACTCTACAATGAATATTACAGAACAATGAAGAAAGAAATTCAAGAAGACCTTAGAAAATGGAAAGCTCTCTCATGTTCTTAGATGGGGGGAATCAATATTGTCAAAATGGCCATACTAGCAAAAGTGCTATAGAGAGTTAATTTAATTCCTATTAAAATTCCAATGGCGTTCTTCATAGAAATAGCAAAAGCAGTAATGAAATTTATTTGGAAAACCAAGAGGCCCAGAATAGCTAAAGCAATTCTTAGCAAGAAAAGTGAAGCAGGATGCATCACAATGCCAGACCTCAAATTATATTACAGAGCTATAATAACAAAAACAGCATGGTATTAGCACTAAAATACACATGAAGACTAATGGAACACAATAGAAGACACAGAAACAAACCCACATGAAAACAGTTATCGCAGCCTAGACAAAGGTGCTATAAACCTATATTGGAAAAAACCCTCTTCAACAAATGTTTCTTGGAAAACTGGAAATTCATATATAGAAGAATGAAATTAAACCCCTATCTTTCACCCTGCATAAAATTCAACTTGAAGTGGATCAAGGACCTAGGCATTAGAACAGAGACCCTGGGCCTATTAAAAGAAAATGTAAGCCAAACTCTCCATATAACAGCTTAAGAACAAACTTCCTCATCAATGCTCCCAAAGTATAAGAACTAAAACAAGAATCAATAAAAGGGATGATATCAAACTAAAAAGCTTCTTCACAGCAAAGAAACAACAGCATGAATGGAGAGCCTACAGAATGGGAGAAAATATTTGTCACCTACACCTCAGATAGAGCATTAATCTCCAGGATATATAAAGAATTCAATACACTTAACACCAAAAAAGAAAAAAAGCCCAATCAATAAATGGGCAAATGAACTGAACAGGCACTTCACTAAGAAGAAATACATTCAGTCAACAAATATATGAAAAAATGTTCAACATCTCTAGACACTAGAGAAATGCAAATTAAAACTACATTAAGATTTCACTTCACTTTAGTCAGAATGATGATTATCAAGAATACACGTAACAATAAATGTTGGCAAGGATATGGGGAAAAGGGTACACTCATACATTGTTGGTGGGACTGAAAACTAGAACAACCACTCTGAAAAGCAGTATGAAGATTCCACAAAAAACTAGGAATGGGGGGCTGGGATTGTGGCTCAGTGGTAATGAACTCACCTAGCATGGGTGAGAAACTGGGTTTGATCCTCAGCACCACATAAAATAAATAAATAAAATAAAGGCAGTGTGTCCATTCTCAACTAAAAAAAAAAAAAAAAATGTATATCCAAAAAAAAAAAAAAAAAAAAAAACAAACAAACTAGGAATTGAACCACCATATGACCCACCTATCTCATTATCTCATTCCCTGGTATATATTCAAAGGATTTAAAATCAGCATACTACACAGCCCACACGTATAGCAGTAAAATTCATAATAGCCAAACTATGGAGTCATTCTGGATGCCCTTCAACAGATGAATGGACAAAGAAAATATGACATATATATACACAATGGAGTATTACTCAGCCACAAAGATGAATGACTTTATGGCATTTGCCAGTAAATGGATGGAACTGCAGACTATCCTGCTAAATGAAATAAGTTAGTTCCAAAAAGTCAAAGGTCAAATGCTTTCTATGATTTGGAGAAGTTAATCCAAAATAAGGGGTGGGGGGTAAAAAAATAACAGAAGAAAGATCAGTGGAGTAAACAAAGGGAAATGAAGGGAAGGGAGTAGGGATGAAATAGGGAAAGACAGTGGAATGAATCTGACCCAACTTTCCTATGTATATATATGAATATATCACAGTGAATCTTACCATTATATACTCATCCAAGACACTAATTAAAAATAAATAAACAGTCCAAAGATCAGTACAATAGAGGGAAGAGAACAAGAGGAAAGAGGGGAAAATGAGGGGGAGGAAAAAGGACTAAATTAGAATAAGTTTTACAAATTATATTCCATGCTCTTATAATTATGTTAAAATGAATCCTACTGTTGAATATAACTAAAAAGAACCAATAATAATAATAAAAAGACACAAAGGCTCACAGAAGTTAAGTAACATGTACACAGTCACACATCTAATCATCGTGGAACCAGAACTCAAATTCATGTGTTTATAATTCTGAAAGTTCATGTTTCTAGCTTCTATATTATGGGTTATATTTATTTCAGTGATAAATGATTTAGGCAATCTGAGCCTTAAACTATTTCTTTCTCCAACCCAGGCACAGTGGCACATGCCTGTGATCCCAACGGCTCAAAAGGCTGAAACAGAGGAAAAACAAGTTCAAAGTCAGTCTCAGCAATGGCGAGGCACTAAGTGATTCAGTAAGACCCTGTCACTAAATAAAATACAAAATAGGGCTGGGATGTGGCTTAGTGTTTCAGTGCCCCTGAGTGAAATCCCTGGTCCAAAAACAAAACAAAACAAAACCCACATCATTTCTTTCTCTAATTCTACAATCCATTCTAAAAAAAATAATTAGGCATATCAGGGCAATGTGTGGTACCTAGCAGAAATAACAAAAGTCCAATAGAGAGGCAAGTATTATTACCATTATTTTTACTATATACTCAAATATCCCATGAAGAAAATTATTTTACAAGCACCACAATGGAAATTCAAATCAATTAAACCAGACTTATGGAGATTTGTAGGAGATAGGGACAATGCCTGCTTTGCTTATCACTATATTCCCAAATCCTAGAGAACACTCAGTGAATATTTATCAAATGAATGAGCATAGAAATTTTGGAAAGTAGTAGAACAGAGGTACAAATCCTAGTTATATACCCATGGTGACCATGTTAATAAGAACATTTAATAATGGAATCTGTAGTGAGTTATAGATTTTAAAAAGCTGGACAAATCTGTAAATGACTCAGTTTATTTCTCCTTCAAAAAATTTAAGTTGTATCAGAGCAGAATGCCAAGCAGAGAGATTCACTAAAACAGGAATAATGAGCCATTTCATCATCTAGGGAATCTTTTCAGTATCTAACTAGATTTCACCCAAAATAATTTCAAGCCTAGCACAGAAGCACAAAGAAGGAATATCACATTTGCACATTTGCATGTCAATTACAACAGCTATGTAATCTTTAAATGGCATGCTGCAATAAACATAAAATTTTAAATAGATAAAATCAGATGAGTAAAATGTCTGTGTTAATTTTTCAGCTCTGTTAAATTCACTGATCCTGGAGAGAAGCAAACATCATAAATGCATTAGCATGTCAGAAATAGGAAGGATTTCCTGAAAGCAATGAGTCATGAAAAGCTACTATCAAGGAGTGCCTCCTCCCTTACCAACTTCAAATTTATTGGATCAGTCATGCTTTTTCAAATTTCTCTTGAGCAATGCACTATTTCGGAGCTTACAATTCCCACAGATGTAGGATAAGATCCTCAGCTGTCACTAAGGAGTTTTTTTTTTTTTTTTTTTTTGCTGTGTATCTTTAAATATCAGGGTCTCCAGAACTCCAACCTCAGCTGTCTTCTTGTTCCATATACTCTCTGGGAAGTCTCTCCCACTCCCATGACCTCAATCATCACATATGGCTCACACTTCTTTCTTAAGCTCCATTTCAGACCTCTTATTCCTGTCAACTAAACTTCTGTACCAGATGTTCATACCAAACTCATTAGGCTTCTAGTCAAACTCACTAATTTTTCCTTTTAACTCCAATATAGTAGTATTGCTATATATCCTGCTACTCAATGGAGGAATCTTAGAATACTTTTTATATTTTGGTGATATTTTGAAGCATTTCCCCCACAACCCCATTCAAAATGGCACTAGGCTCTTTATAATTCCTATCAATAAAATCTTGATTTTTCCTTAACTCCTACTCCTTTTTCCTTTCTTCTCTTTTTTCTTTCTCCTTCCCTTCCTCCTTTTCCCTCCTCCTTCCTTCTTTATTGTCTAATTCATCAACTACCTAGGCATGTAAAATTATAGCACCTTCCTAGCTGTAAATTTAAAACAAAAAAACAATAGCTTCTGGCCATGCTTATGACTTACAATCTAGTAGGGAACACAGATAACTAAGCAAATTTACAGGTACTCAGGATATCCAGGGTTATCATGTGAAGCATCTGAGACACTGAAGATTTAACCTAAGACTTGGAAAGGTCCACCACAAACAGTGATGTTTAAATTGAGATATTAAGCAGTTAGTGGGTATAGGGAAGGAGGAGAGAGGAGAACACGTCAGGTGTAGAGAACAGTGTGTGGAAAGACTCGTAGGCAATAATGAACTAGGGAGCTGGGAGGGCGAAGTCACATGTTACATGGGGGTGAGGAAGGGAGCAGTAGGGAACAAGACTAGAAAAGAAGGTGGGGTCTAATTCTGGGAAAGATTTAGAAGACAAGGGTTTGTACTGTTCACTGAGAGCACAGAGAAAAGCCAGTGAAGTGGAGGAGTAACAGGAACAGATTTTTCTGGTTTGGAAGATAACTCTGATGGAATTGCCTGGCAGAGACAGAGGAGAAAAAAAAAAAAAAACTGATAGCAAAGGAAAGCAGTTTGAAAACTTAAAACTTCAGGGAGATGATGGTGGCCTAAACCATAAGGTACAGAGAAATAGATGAACATAAGAACTATTTAGGAAAAAGAACTAACAGAACTTGGTGATGGACTGGAAGGAGGATGAGGAGATGAAGAAAACAAAGTTTCTGTCTTAGGTAACAGGGTGATAGATCAGAATCTTTACCGAGAAAGAAATGGGGAAGAAGTGAAATTTGCTGGGTGGGGAGGGGCTTTTAAAATTCAGTTTAATTTTGGACATGTTTACTTTGATGTGTCTGCTTCCATATCTGTTCCTTCCTCTACAACTCACCGTCTCAGCTCATGAGTAGCTCATCTCCCTCCAGGACTCCTGGAAAGAGTTCAATTTGCTTTCCTACCTCAAGACTCATGATGGGTCAGTCCCATCATAAATCCCAAAATAAATTTGTTTAGTTATTTTTCTATATCAAAGATCTCATCAGGTCACTTCCTACTTCATTTTAGGAAGTTCTGATAGTTCCTTCGAGGAAATGCTGAAAGAATAATCTAGGAAGGAATTTCTGTAAATATTCTGAACAAAATGAAACAGTTTAGCAATTTGTTCCTTCCAATCATAGTTTCTGCCTAGAACAGAAAATCCTCAGGATTACTTTAATTCAATAAATACATAAGCAATATTTCATTTTTCTACTATAAAAAATACACACACTCATTTTTTCTCACTAGGAAACTAAAAAAAAAAAATCACTCCATGTATAACTGCTTAAAAACTCTCTGTTAGGATTTTCATTTTATTCCTGTGCATATTTACCTTTACTTACTAGTCATTATTATCCTGTATATACATTTTATATCCTTCAATAAAAATTAAAATTAAATAAATTGTTACATCATTATTATGCTTTGGCTGTGAGGTGTCCACCCTAAGTGCCCATGTTTCTACAGGAATATTCAGAGGTGAAATGATTAAATTGTGTGAACTGCAACTAATCAGCCCATCCAACTTGAATGAACTGGGTGATAACTGTAGGCAGGTGGGTCACGGCTGGAGAAGGTGGGTCACCTGAGTCATACACTAGAAGGGTACATCCTTCCTGGAATCCCATTCCCTTCTTTCCCCTCCTCTGCTTCTGATTCTGCCAAAAGCTGAGCAGCTCTCGTGGACTGAGTCCTTGCACCATGATGAGCTGCCTTACCACAGGCCCAGAGCAATGGAGTCAGTGAGACCTATGATACCATGAGCCAAAACAAACTTTTCCTCCTCTAGATTGTTCTTATCTGGTCACAGCAACACAAAAACTAACTAAAATAATCATTATTTACTTGTGTTAAGGATAATACTTAGTGAATAAAGTTTCTAAAAAGGAATTTATAGGATAAGAAATCCTAAAAAATACCAACTATTTCATGAGAATGTCTCTTTTTTTATCATTACTGTCTTGTCCTGTTGAGTTCTTCAAGACAATGTACTAGAAAGAGGGACCATTAACTACGGAGTTAAGAGAAGTAAGGAATGTGTGAAATCCCTCAAACAGGAATCAAACTGAGGGCAGGAAATAAGCATGTCTCCAGTTTCTGCAAAAGAAAAGCTTAGGGAACATGACTTTTAAGAACTATGGAGGATTCTGGGGTTATTTTAACATTTTCTGTTTTTTTTTTTTTTTTTTTTTCTTTTCTATTTTAATCAAAGAAATAAGACATAAAATCCTGAACAGAAAAAGGGCTTCTGGGAGTGTATCCTTGAACTGGAATTAAGTACAGAGCTTAGGAAACTCTATCCATATTCTGTCAAGAGGAAGAAGGAGAAAGGAACAGAGTGGGAGAAAAGGACTATAGAGAAAAGAAAGCAGGAAAAGGAAAATTAGGAATGAAATGGGGACTAAGAATGATTCACCTGGGAAATAAATGTTGAAGAATCAGTAACAAGGCTCAAAGGAGTCCCACAACAATAGATAAAATTGCAAGCTTGCTCTGCCAACCTCTGCCAGTCTCCCACATGTTCCTATCAGTGGATCATTTCCCGAACAAGTACCTCCATACTTTCACATCTTTGGTCATGTCATTTCTTCTGATTAAAATAGCCCATCCTTCCTTGCTTGTCATCTTCCACTCACTCCTTAGCTTTCATTATTTCTCTGTAGCTTTGCCTGACTGTCCAGTTGTTTTTCTCCTTCAGTGGTAAGATCCAGAATGATGTCCTCCTTTATGTTCCACTGCCCACCCCCAACAGTATTCTCTAGTATTATGCCAGGTGCCTTGATAAGTAGACACACTCCTTGAGGACAACACAAAATCATGCTCCTATTTATGCCTACCACCAGTGACACACAAATAACCTGCAGATGATAACGATTAAATTTTGAGGAAAAGAGTGAAGAAAAGGAAAAGGAAGTCATGTGATCTGCTTTTATTAAAGAGGGTAGAAACTTTGTCCAAGAATCTTCCACTCCCTTTGTGGAAACAAAGAAAAAGATTACATTTATAGAGTCCTATTATGGTTTGGATATGAGGTGTTCCTTGATATTTCAGGGGTGAGATAATGCAGGAATGTTTAGAAGTGAAATGATCAAATTATGAGAACTGTAATCTAATCAGTGTGTTAATCCATTTGATGGACTGACAATCTGAAGGACTACTGGGCTTAAGTGTAGGCTGGTATGGTATGCCTTTGGGGTTCATATTTTGTCCCTGGTGTGTCACGCTTTTTCTGTTTCCAGACTGCCATGAGTTGAAGAGTTTCTTTCTGCCAAGCCCTTCCAGTGGGATAGTCTGCCTTACTTCAGGCCCAGAGCAATGGAACTACCCAACAGAAACCAAACTTTTGAAAGCATGAGCCAAAATAAGCTTATCCGCTTCTAAGTGTTATGGTCAGGTATTTTGGTCAGAGATGAAAACCTGACTAACCCAAGTCCTTTGGTACAAGCATTAATGCCCTTTCAGTGCACTTGAATCCTCATACCAGCCATGTGAGGAGGAAATGTTTTGGAGAAAGGCAAATTTAAGTTTTAAGAAGTTAAGAACCTTGCACACATGGGATTCTGAACACAGATCCATGCTTACTCAAGAGATTGGACTGTATCCTCCATTTCATCACATACAAGGTAAGTCAAGAGTAAGCCTCCTTGAACTGATTTATAGGAGTGTTTATATCTTGATGTCAGAGAGTCAAAGATTACTTCTAGAAGGCCATAAAAATCACCTAAAACAAGTAACAGTTGCCTATCATGAGGCTGGGACTTCTTGCATAGATTTAAGGATCCAGAGGGTGAACAGTGAGGGGTCATTCCAGATCTTGTCTTCTGCAGTAATATTTTAAATGGGTTCCAAGAGATGTCTGCCACTGCCAACGCTCAGCTTTCCATTATGCTTTCTAAAATACTATTACTTCTTTGAGTCTTCCTTCCAGATGCTCCCAATTCATTAATAATTTTCACAAAGTTGGTTCAGTTCATGTAATATTTAGATACGTTTGCATGGTGTCTATGTTCTTTTGTAGAAAAGTTACTATATGAATGTCATCAACAAATACTGAACACAATAAAAAATAGCAAAAGAAACTAATATTGCAGTAATCAAGAAAAAATTTCAGTTGCTTTTTTTAACTTTAAAATTTCCATCAAATGTTGAACCTTCTAATTCTTTGCTTAAAATAGCTAAAAATATATTATACTAGGAGTTGGGAGACTTGGACTATACTCCCTGCTAAATTCCTCTCAGATGGAGGTGTCTGCCACCACCTGAGCATAGGCATGCTCATTTGAATATGGAGAAAATGGAGTGCCTAGAGAAACTAATCTCTAAATAATATCTTATAATGATACTATTTAATCGTATAACTAAATAAGAGATTGATACTATATGATCACTGCTAATTTCTTATTTTTCAAAATTATCTCAGTAAATACACATTACTCATGTAAACAGAAAAAAATATCTGAACTGCATAGCAAATAACCCTAAATGTTCACACACACACACACACACACACACACACCAAAAAATGGGTTCCCTGTATAAGAGCCAACAGATAGTACCCAGAAATCAAATGAGAGGTTATACATTTTAACTGCACCACTACTTTCCATGACTCTAAATGAGACTTAACTTCTGTCAAAGTCATAACCTCCCTTTTACATAAAATCTATATTCCTATAATTTCCCTCTGAAATATTTTGTTGCTATAAAGAACAAAAATAAACTTTTGGGTAGTATGATCAGTCATAAGTTGCCACCAAAGCAGTCATGACAAATATTTGAGGGGGAAAAATCAATGTGTCTGCAAGAACAAAATACAAATTCAAAATAAGTGTGAAAAAAATATTCACTACGAAACACTGGATAGGGCTGGGGTATAGCTCAGTGGTAGACTACATGCCTAGTATATACAAGACCCTGGATTCCAACCCCAGCACCAAAATCCAAAACAAAAACCTACTGGATAGACAATCTAAAGTGGCAAAGAGAATGTAAAAAAACAAAACAAAAAAAAACATTTATTTCCAGACTATAATTTAGGCAACTTCACTAATCAAGGGGTTGGGGAAGGAAATATATATACATATATTTAATATAATAATATAATATATATAAATATTTTATATATATATATATATATATATATATATAGAGAGAGAGAGAGAGAGAGAGAGAGAGAGAGAGAGAGGAATATCACTGTATTTGTTGAAAACAAGTAATTCACAGTCTTAGGACCCCCAGACTACTGGAGCTATTAGCAGCACAGCACATGTAGTTATCAAAGGCTCTGCTGCAACTACCAGCTGGGAACGCAGGAAAATTTCTGGACAAACTGTTCAGTCTCTCTACAGATTTTAGACAACTGCTCTGGCATAGCAACATGGTATATTTCTGATGGTACACAGTTAACAACCTGCCAGGACTTGGTTCAAATTAATTAGCAAATTGACACATTCTTTAATTTTGGCAATAGAACATGTACAGTATTTCAATATTAAATAATCCAACTAAACATTTGCAGAGCTGCTATCCAGAGAAAAATGAAGTCCCTGATCACAGTGAAGTTATAATTAATAGAGAGAGGAGATGCAGAGAATTTTATAGTAACAATGTCCATAGAATTCTATTTAATTGATCCTAAGTACATATTCACTGATTTTCATAATATATAAAAAATTTTAAATATTAGTACTATGAAAATTAAGAAAAAAAAAAGTTATTCCAAGCCTGGAAAAAATGAGTATCATTTAATTTTGTGACATAAGTTAATTAACAAATTGGCTTAGTGAAGCCTACTCTTAAAGATATTTTCTCAATGGAAATTCATCAATATTGGTATATTTTTAAATAAAACGTTTATACTAATAAAAATGGGCCATCTTCTCTTTCAAAGAAACTTAGAACCTGTATCAGCTAAATGCAATGGTCAGGCTTTATTTAGAGGTTAACTGGAACAAGCCAGCTATAAAATAACATTTCAAGATAAATGAGAAAATTGGAAGTAGATGGGATATCAGATTAAGAGATCATTACTAATATGTCAGGTATAATAATTAGAGCATGGTTATATTAGAAATAAATACTGAAGTATCTGCAAGAAAGATAATGTATTAAAAGATGACATTCAGTAAATGTTGGGGGAATAAATAAAACAAAATGACAAAAAAGCAGCTGGTTGCTGTGTACAAAGGGGGTCATTACATACTCCACAAATTTTTCCATAAAAATTTTTTTAAATGTACTTCACTCTGTATGTACAATTTCTATTATAATCTATTAAAACCACTCAACAAGTTACCTATCATATTGTTCTTATTGTTACCACTACTATTACTACTAGTGTAAGAATGAGCACGGTATGAGGAGACCAAAGATGGAAGATTAGAGAAGGGTGCACTTTCCAGTTGCTTCATGGCTTAGCATACTGCTTCTCAGTGAGGTAAGTGAGAAAGGGAATTCACTGAAATTCAATATTGGACAATCAGAGAGTCATGGAGAACCCAAAATTTGGTTGCTTTAAACAGAGGACTACAAAGAGTACACTGAAACCAAGAGAGTGGTGGCAGAGGCACCAGTTCACCACAGAGGGGAGGGGTTCACAAAGAGGGAGGGAGGGAAAGAAAGAAAGAGAAAGAGAGAGAGAGAGAGACAGAGAGAGAGAGAGAGAGAGAGAGAAACATAGTACATAAGTTTGGCGCAGAAAAATCTTGACTCATAAGGACATTCTAATTCAATTACAGATGAAATCAAATACATATCAAAATAATTTTCAAAGAAAATATAATCAAAATTGTGAAAAAATCCTATAAAAGTTCAAAGGATAACAAGACTACATTCTACTTGGGGAGATGAAGAAAAACTTCTTGGAGGACAACAACATCTAAGCTGCAGAATTTTCACTGGCAGAGAGGAGGGGAAGAGAGACCATACAAAGCATATACAGTGAAAAATATCTTGGGCAGAATTCTGGTCATAGAAGGATTGGACACTATACTTTGGAAGAACTAGAATTATAAAAAAGAGTTAGGAGCCAGACTATCTGTCCTTAGGGTTGTCTCCCTATAAAGGAGACTACTTTTTAGGCAACTAGGGTCACTTTAACTATTAGCAGGAAATAAGTAAGAGATGTTTTCTTAGATCCTTCTCACTGCTATTGGGTCAGACATTGCCATGGAATTGGGAAGAAGAATCAGTCATGTAAAAACATAAACATGAATAGAAGAGACAGAGAAGACATCCTACAAGAAAATCTTCTGGAGTAAGTCTTTTATTGGTTAAGGAATATGTAACAGAATACTGACAGGGGCAAAAAAAAAAAAAAAAAAAAAAAAAACATAACTGGGAACACAAGGAGATTTTAAGTAGAAAAATATCAGCAGACTGCCATTATTTGCTAAAATGATACACAAATCTGGCTTAAAATGAAAAGGACAAAATGTTGACAAACCCTAGCAAATGATTTTATTGGGCTATATTCATGTAGAAGTGATTGTGAATAATTAATTGTGCCTCATTAAATATAAATTAAATTTTGATGACTTGCTTTGAAATGTTGTCTAATACTAGAAACAACCAAGGGACATTATTTTATGTAACTGATTAAATTTTCATTTCTAAAAATGAAATGCTGCAGATTTTAAAGATAATTTTTATGTAAGGGTACCTAAGGAGTTTATGGCATCACATTGCAAAAATTTGTTTTTCCTACAAATATCTAATAAAATATAACTATCTCTCAAAACTCAAGTATTCTTACCCCCCAAAACGTAAGTTCATTCTTAGAGACTTCTTTAAAAAAAAAAAAAAAAAAAAGATGCACCTATAGAGTGATTCTATAACCTCCAATTGTCACAATAAATTTTTGTGTATCAAATATAACAAGACTTCACAAATTAGAAGAAAAGTAGGTATGGGAAGATGCAGAAGGCAGGAAGTTTATTCTTCACCTAGAACTGGGACAAAAAAAGCATCACTGGTTAGAAACCAAATAGCCATCTCTCTTTGTTAAGCAGAAAATCATGCTATGATAATAATAAAACCATAATTGCATGAAGGAGGCACATAATATTATAATTATACTATGCAGAAAAATAATAGCACACTATAGCAGTTCCACAATATGTAGCATTATATCCTATGTGACCATAAGCATGTGATTTCAGGGCTCCCCATCTTATTTGGCTGAAAGGCAGAAATTCTGCTTCATTTACTGGAAAGGCAATGTGTTATGCCACAAAATCCCACATAGACAATAGAAAGGATAAACAAGTCTATTTTATTTCACCAAAATAAAGATGCAAGTTATTTTGTTTTGCTATGGCAAGTGGTGTTTTATGGGATTGTTTTTAGCTTCCCAACAGAGATGAAATTTTTTCTAATACTATAGATTCTTAGAAAAGATAATACTGACTACAAAAAAATAAAAAGTTAGGATTGGGCTCAATAAAAGTGATGAACCTTGAGATGCCTCAAAATCAAAACCTACTCAACTTAATTTCTCCATTTGTAAAAACTGCTTAAGATTAGTCTTAGTCTTCTGAAATAGCTCTAGTTATAATTTCAATTATTGAAGTTTCTTTCATGGACTTCAACCAGTATCTAGTTTTCAAACAGAAAGTTATATAGATATCTATCTACAGGTGTTTGTATTAAGAACATTCATTAAGTTTTTATCACATATTTATTCCAACTCACTATTGGATTCTTTGTCAATATTTAATCTCTAAGTTTCACTTTTAATTAACTTTTATTGGGGAGAGGTGCTGGGGATTGAATCCAGAGACACTTATCCACTGAGCCACATCCCTGTCTGTCCCTTTTTTGTATTTTATTTAGAGGCAGGGTCTCACTAAGTTGATTAGGGCCTCACTAAGTTGCTGAGGCTGCCTTTGAACTCCCTATCTTCCTATCCTCCTATATAGGGAGTTCACAAGTCGCTAGTATTACAGGTGTGCACCATTGTGCCTGGCCTTTAACGTTTTTGAGTAGTCATTGCTTAATCTTTAGAAAGAGAAAGGAAGGAGCCTGCTCAATTACTACAAATGGTTCAATTGGTTTCAAAATAAATCATGTGATTAAAATACAGATTTTTCCAGATGGCTGATACTTTGCATTTGAGGGAAAACACCAAGTACAGCATCCCACAGAAGATGAGAGTCAATAGTCCCCAGTCTACCACGTGCACCTTCACTTGCTTGTCTCTTTAATTTTTCAATGTCATGTCTCAGAAGGTGGATATAAGATGAAGGTGAAAAAGTGCATAAAATATTAAAAGAGGTTTGAAATACCTTTGATGGATGAAACATGGCATTTTTAAAGTTAAAGAAGAAGGACCTCAAATGCTGTGGCTATAAAAGCACAAATTCCTGAAGAGAGAATTCTTCTAGATGACCAGGATGCAGAGAGAACACAGAAGGAAGAAATAAGTTTCACACTTGTACTTAGACAAGCACAGCACAGCATGTGATCTGTAAGGAGCACTACAGGTGGATCTGCATGTCCACATGCCTTCCAAGTGGAAATAATCAAGAGTCTAACCAATGAATCTTGCTCAGTTCTAAACACAGACATTAGCTATTGAAAAGAAACTTGAAAAAAATGAAGTTTGCTGCAATATATGAATGCTTTATTTAGATTATAACCAGTCACATGAATCCAATTTTCATTCCCCAACTTGATAATGTAAGCCTGGGTAGTTATACCTCAACTAATTACTCAGCACTTAATTATTACCAGAGATTTTAAAATAATAAGTATATTATTAGTCAATCCTAGTGATAATACTGCCAGTCTCTAACCCTATCATGAAATCATACCTAATTGAAGGGGTCACTTAACTACTTATTCTCTTCAGAGGAGAGTTCCTAGATGCTATCTAATCCACTTGTACCCTTAACTCAGCAGCTATAAGCTTACAGAAAAAATACAATGATTTTCAAAATCTCCTAAAAATAATTCAAGTTGAAATTTAAAATTCTTATTACTTCTAAATCATTTTGCCTACTCATTAGGAATTTATTTTATTATATTCCTCTAAAATCCAGTAACTCAACCAGCAACTGTTAATTTAATGTCTACTGTATACAAGGCATTGGGAAGAATACAAAATTAATGAAGACTCTTCTTGAGGGGCTTATTTTGTTTAGTACAGACAGGAAAGGAAGATGCATAAGTCTGTAGAAGATCAACAGAAATCTATACTGACACAATAAAATAATTCAAAGAACCAGTGGGTCAAATCTTCAGGCTGAAGTGTTAAAGAAGCATATTATAGAATACTATAGTTAGGCTCATTCACTCAAATATTTACTGCCACTTGCACTAGAGTGTCACCCATGCTGGACCCCCACTCACCCTGCCTGTAGGGGACATGACATGCACCCAACTTCAACTTGGGACACTGCAAATGCCTGCCGTAGTCCCCTAGACATGGTAGCCTCAACCTGGGTCACCAGACAGGGCCTGCAGGCAGTTGCCCACCACAGCACTGCAGGCCACAGCACTGTATCTCAGAACAGGCCACCCAATACCACTGCATGGCCAGCCCTTGCTCCCCCATCTCTAAAGCAGTTGCCTCCATCTTGGGAAACCTTCACTGTCATATTGGGTTACCTTTATACCATCGTCACCATCTTTTACAGGGGCAACTACCATCATGGAACACCTACTGGGTCCTAGAAGCCCATTATCAAGGTAACTACAATCTCCCAAACACCACCAAACCGGCCCAGTGCTTGCAGCTGTGTGGCCAACCCACAGCTCTCAACGTCTAGTCATGATCTGTCTGACACAGAACTCCTCTCCATGAGAGGTGCACAAATACCTGCACTCAGCCCTGAGGACCTCCGGAAAGAGAGAAGTTCCTGACTGGGAAGTCAAAAGGGTGGGGGCAGGAGAAATACAGTTTAAAGACTAAACGAGAGACCAGGAATTATGGGGTCCACAGGCAATGTAAGGGGCTCGACAAGGTTCCTATATCACACAAGTGGACCTCAAAGGAGATCCTGGGGTGCAGTCTTCCAACAGGGACCAGCAATTGCTATACTCTGCCTCCAGGAGTTCCACCTTCAAGACTAACCCTCCCACCCTAGAAAACTTCACCATCCTGAGGGTGGAAAAACCACATATCAGATGAGAAGGGAAATACAGAAGATATCAAACTGCAACAGAAACAACTGTTCAATTCTCCTTCAAGATTTTTTTTCTCTTTCCTTTCCTGCTCTCACATTCCCAACATTTTTGAAACCAAGTACTTTTCATGCAACAGGCTACTGAGAACTGCAATGTCTGATTAGTATATTACAGTTTGGTTGTATATTCCTTAAGCACTTAAAAAATTACTTTTCTTTTTTTTTTACTCTATTTTATTTTATTTTTTACTTTCTATAGTTTCCTCTTACTTATCTGTTTCCCCAGAGTCTCTCTCTTTTCCCCTGCTAACACCCAACTTCTTTAGATTCCTTTAACAGGCTTCCTATGATCTAATACCTCTACATTCTCACCTATCTCATTAACATTTCATCCTATACCCCATTGGTTCTCTCTATGTTCACCCTTAGAAATTGTAGACCTGTTTGCAAACCTACTGTTTATACTGTAGATAATAATCGAAAATACCATTTCTTTTATTGTGACAAAACAGTAAATGTCTAAACAGGAGCCATTTGGTTCAAGGCTGCATATTGTTTGCATTGGGTGCTGTTAATATTGATCTGCCCCTTAAATGAGAGGTATTGGAAATGTGTAGGGATGCTATAAGTCAACAGAGTAGAAACTGTAATACCTTGGACCCGAACTCCTAGAGAGGGGGACACACGAACAACATGAAGAAACAAAGGAAGAAAGTGCCCCAAACAAACCAAGATGCGACAATAATAGAATGCACTGCCAGCATGATAGAAGAAATGTCACAGAAGCTCAGAATGTCCCTAATTAAACTGATCTGCAAAGTAAAGGATGATATAAGAGACCAAATGCAGGCAACAAAAGATCACTTCAAAAAAGAACTATGAGACCAAATGTGGGAAGCAAAAGTTTACGTCAATAAAGACATACAGATTCAGGGGGAAAAAAAGAACAGAAATCCTTGAAATGATATAAATAAATAAATAAATAAACCAGATTAAAAACTCAAGAGAAAGCATCAACAACAGATTAGATCACTTGGAAGACAGCATCTCAGGCAATAAAGACAAAATATAATATTGAAAATAAAGTTGACCACACAGTGAAGATGGTAAGAAACCATGACCAGACCTTCTAAGAATTATGCGATAACATAAAAGACCAAATTTAAGAATTATTTGGATAGAGGAAGACACAGAGTTACACAAGAAAGGAATGAGCAACCTATTCAATGAAATGATATCAGAAAATTTCCCAAACCTTTAGAATGAAATGGAAAATCAAATTCAACAGGTTTACAGGACACCAAATGTACAAAATTACAAGAGATTCACACCAAGGCACGTGATAATGAAAATGTTTAGCATACAAAATAAGGAGAGAATTTTAAAGGCCACAAGAGAAAAGTATTAGATTACATATAGGGGGAAACCAATTCAGATCTCACCAGATTTCTCAATCCAGACTCTCAAAGTTATGAAGTCCTGGAACAACATATACCAAGCTCTGAAAACAAGTGGATGCCAAACAAGAATTTTATATCCATCAAAATTAAGCTTCAGATGTGATGATAAAATAAAAACCTTCCATGATAAACGTTTAAAAAATTTACACCTAGAAAGCCTGCACTACAGAACATTCTCAGCACAATATTCAATAAGAAGGAAATGAAAAACAATGAAAGTCACAAAGGAAGGAACTGCATTAAAGGAAAAGCCAATCAAAGGAGAAACCAAGTCAAGTTAAACCAGAAATAAATCAAAATGAATGGGAATACAAATCATATCTCAATAATAACCCTGAATGTTAATGGCGTAAACTCATCAATCAAAAGACATAGACTGGCATATTGGATTTAAAAAAAAACAACAACAAAATGCTGCCTTCAAGAGACTCATCTCATAGGAAAAGACATCCACAACTGAAGGTGAAAGGCTGGAAAAAAACATACAGTAAACAAGCAGGAGTTCCCATTCTCATATCAGATGAAGTAGACTTCAAGCCAAAGTTTGTCAGAAGGGATAAAGAAGGTCATTTCATACTGCTTAAGGGAATCATACATCAATAAGACATAACAATCATAAATATATATGCCCCAAACAATGGAGCATCCATGTACATCAAACTCTTCTCAACCTCAAGAATTAAATAGACCACAACACACTCACACTGGGTGACATTAACACACCTCTATCACCACTGGATAGATCTTCCAAACAAAAACTAAACAAAGAAACTATAGAACTAAAAACACAATCAATAATTTAGGCTTAACATATATATATAGAATATTCCATCCATCAACAAGCAAATACACTTTCTTCTCAGCAGCACATGAATCCTTCTCTAAAATAGACCATATATTATGCCACAAAGCAATGCTTATCAAATACAAAAACATAGAGGTATACCCTGTATTCTAGCAGATCATAATAGAATGAAACTAGAAATCAATGATAAAATAAAAAATAGTAGCAACTCCAACACCTGGAGATTAAATAATATGCTATTTAATGAACAATGGTTAGTAGAAGACATTGGAGAGGAGGTAAAAAAATAGTTAAGACATAAATGAGAATAACAATACAGCATATCAAAATCTGTGGGATACTATGAAGGCAATGCTAAGACAGAAGTTCATTGCACTGAGCTCATTCATTTTAAAAATAAAAAGACAACAAATAAATGACCTAACATTACATCTCAAAGCCCTGGAGAAAGAAGAACAAATCAACACCAAAAGTAGAAGACATGAAATAATTAAAATCAGAGCTGAAATCAATGAAATTAAAGCAAAAGACACAATTGAAAAAACTGACAAAATGAAAGGCTGGGTCTTTGAAAAGACACTTAAAATTGATAAACCCTGAGTCATGCTAACAAAGAGGAGAAAGAAAACTCAAATTACTAAAATTCATGATGAAAAAGGAAATAAAATGATGGACAGTACAGAAATACAGATGATAATTAGAAACTATTTTGAAAATTTATACTCCAATTAAATAGAAAATCTTGAAGACATCAATAAATTTCTAGAGACATATGATATATCCAAACTGAATCAGGAGGATATACACAATTTATACTGATCGATATCAATCAATGAAACAGAAGATGCCATCAAAAGTCTACCAACTAAGAAAAGTCCACCAAGTAAAAAAAGCTCAGGACCAGACAGATTCTCAGAAGTTCTACAAGACCATCAAAGAAGAATTAATACCAGTACTCCTCAAATTATTCCATAAAATAGAAGAGGAGGGAACCCTTCCAAACTCATTCTATGAAGCTAGTATCACCCTGATACTGAAACCAGACAAAGACACATCAAGGAAAGAAAACTTCAGTCCAGTATCCCTGATGAACACAGATGCAAAAATTCTGGCAAATCACATACCAAATCACATTAAAAAGACAGTACACCATGATCAAGTGGGGTTCAGCCCAGGGATGCAAGGTTGGTTCAACAGAAATCAATAAACATAATCCACCACACCAATAGACTTAAAGATAAGAACCATATGATCATCTCAACAGATGCAGAAAAAGCAACTGACAAAACATAGCTCCCTTCATGTTCAAAATACTAGAAAAACTAGGGATAATAGGAACATACCTCAATAGTGTAAAACCTATCTGTCCTAAGCCCAAGGCCAAGATCATTCTAAATAGAGAAAAATTGAAAGTCTTCCCTCTAAAAACTGGAACAAGACAGGGATGCCCTCTTTCACCACTTCTATCCAATATTGTCCTTGAAACTCTAGCCAGAGCAATTAGACAGACAAAAGAAATTAAAGGGATACAAGAAGTAGGAAAAGAAGAACTCAAACTATCACTATTTGCCAACAACATGATTCTATACTTAGAGGATCCAGAAAATTCTACTAGAAAACTTCTAGAACTAATAAATGAATTCAGCAAAGTAGCAGGATATAAAATCAACACCCATAAATCAAATGCATTTCTGTACATCAGTCACCAATCCTCTGACACAGAAATTAGGAAAACTTCTCCATTCACAATAGCCTCAAAAAATATGAAATACTTGTGAATCGACCTAACAAAAGAGGTTAAAGACCTTTATGATGAACTAAAGAAACTAAAGAAAGAAATTAAAGAAGACCTTAGAAGATGGAAAGATCTCCCTTGTTCTTGGATAGGCAGAATTAATATTGTCAAAATGGCCATACTATCAAAAGCATTATACAGATTTAATGTAATTCCAATTAAAATCCCAATGATATTCCTCATAGAAATAGAAAAGGCAATCATGAAATTCAGTTGGAAATGTAAGAGACCCAGAATAGCCAAAGCAATCCTTAGCAAGAAGAGTGAAGCAAGAGGCATCACTATACCAGACCATAAAGTATACTACAGAGCTATAGTAACAAAAACAGCATGGTATTAGAATCAAAATAAACATGTAGATCAATGGTACAGAATAAAAGACAATGAGACGAACCCACATAAATAGAGTTATCTCATACTAGGCAAAGGAATCAAAAACATACAGTGGAGAAAAGACAGTCTCCTCTACAAATAGTGTTGGGAAAACTATAAATACATATGCAGCAAAATGAAATCAAATCCCTATTTCTCACCCTACATAAAGCTCAACTCAAAATGGACCAAGGACCTAGGTATTAGACCAGAGAACCTCTGCCTAATGGGAGAAAATGCAGCCCCAAATCTTCATCATCTTGGCCTAGGATCTGACTTTCTTAACAAAATATAAAAGCACAAGAAGTAAATCAAGAATCAATAAATGTGATGGATTCAAACTAAACAACTTCTACTCAGCAACAGAAACAATCTATAATGTAAAGAGAGAGCTTACAGAATAAGAGAAAACCATTATCAAACACACTTCAAATAGAGCACTCATCTCCAGGATATATAAAGAACTCAAAAAACTTAACACCAAAAATACAAATTACCCAATCAATAAATGGACTAAGGAACTGAGCAGATGGTTCACAGAAGATATACATTTGATCAACAAAGATATGAAAAAATGTTCAACATCTCCAGCAATTAGATAAAAGAAAATCAAAATTTCTCTAAGATTTCATCTCACTCTAATAAGAATGGCCATTATCAATTAATCCACGCAACAATAAATGTTGGTGAGGATATGGGGAAAAAGGTACACTCATATATTGCTGATGGGATTACAAACTGGTGCAACTACTCTTGAAAGCAGTATGGATATTCCTTAGAAAACATGGAATGGAACCACCATTTGACCCACTCCTCAGCATATATCCAAAGAATTTATAATCAGCATATTGCAGTGACACAGTCACATCAATGTTTATACCAGCTCAAATCACAATAGCTAAACTGTGGAACCAACCTAGATGCCCTTCAAGAGATGAATGGATAAAGAAACTGTGTTATATATACACAATGGAATACTCATCATCCTTAAAGAAGAATGAAATTATGGCATTTGTAGGTAAATGGATGGAGTTAGAGAATATCATGCTAAGCAAAGTAAGTCAATCCCAAAAAACCAAAGACTAAATGTTTTCTCTGATAAGTGGATGTTGAGCCATAATGGAGGGTGGCAGGGGCAAGGAAAGAATGGAGAAACTTTGCATAGGGTAGAGGAGAGGGAGGGGAGGGGAGGATTTGTGAGAGTGGGAAGGATGGTGCAATGAGATGGACATTTTTACTCTATGTACATGAATGACTGCATAAATGGTATGAGTCTGCCTTATGTACAACTAGAGAAATGAAAAGTTTTGCTACAAAAAGAGAATACTATAGCTAGGAGTAACCTTAGAATATATTCATTCCATTCATTATTTTATGGATGAGAAAGAGAGAGAAACAGAGAAAGCCTATTTAGGGGATTAACAATTTACTCCATATCAAATACACAGTTTAAAAACCTGAACATAGGGGTAGGTCTTCAGATTCCCAGTTTATTTCATTTCCATTATACCATGTTGCCGCTCTGAGGCGGAAAGCATTTAATAGGCAAAGATGGAGGAAAGAAGACAGTATGCTGGCAAACATAGGAAGCTGGAATATAACACTGATAAAAAGGGTTATTTGGAAAACAGTCCATTTTAGTTCTCGGAGAACAAAATTTGAGGGGAGAAATGAGATGGTAGACAAAAAACAGTGGGATCTGACAATGGAGGCTATCAAATAGCAATTTAGAAGAGTTAGACTTTTTCTTTAGACAATTTAATGGACACAGGTAGCAGAAATTACTTACACAATCTAAAAATTCCCTTAACATTTGTACTACAATATAACACTGACAGTCTCAGAAGTTTATAAGGAAAGAAGAGAAAATTCTTCCAATGTGAAAAAGACCAATGACACATAGCCTTTTCTGAACATAATTTTCCTTTGTCGATTCTTCTTTCTCCAAAGTGGAGGGTGGTAGAAGAAGGGTAAAAGAAGGGAAGATGTAGTCTATAAATGGACTGACACGTTTGTGATACCCCATACATCCTGCCTTGCCCCAGAGTGTCTTCCACTCTATTCAGCTGGTTCCTGACAGGTCTGAATCATCCATCCTTACAGATGCTAGGGGCCAACCACATGTCCATAGAGCTATAGCTGCTATTCCCTCCACCACACCTACCCTGCTGCCTAACCCTTGCTCTAGTGTCATTCCTTTCCTTGGGACTTGAAACAGATGAGAGGTAGCAAGGAGGATTTTACACCAACGTTTATACAGCACTCCAGAATAATTCAGAATAATTCCAAAATACTCTCCCAGTTTCTTTTTCATTTCTCATAAAGCAGAAGCAAACCTCCATTCCACCTTACCCCTTACCCTACATACCTCCCCTCAATCTTCCAGAGGTTAGAATACACTCCCTGTCTCTAGTTACCAGGTAGACTCTAACATTGACATTTAATGCAAATCACTGTCCTGAAATTCTGATTCTATTAATAGCTTAATAGTAAAATCTTCCTTTGCTGAGAAACTGCATTCGACTCAACAAACCTTAGTGCATCAATACCAATGAATGTTTCAAAAATACCTGGAACCCCATGGCTTGAACTCCAAGGACCTTCCTTTTACAAGCCTTCTCCTCAGAAAAGTTCCCTGAGCCCAGCTCTGAATATTCTCAGTCTATTCTCCTCGCTAGGCTAGTCTGCTGCTACTGAGAGCCCAGTAGTCTCTGTGTCTAAGGACAATCATGTGACAGTTGAAGTTCTGAAAAGGACACACTGAGTACACCATGGTTAAACTGATAAAAAGTCTGTGAAGCACCCTGGGCTATATAAGACTTCAAAGTCCACAGACTCATTGTTTTCCAAAGAGAGATGACAACTTGACTTCTGGGTTTCAACATCAAGGAACAAAATACTGTCAACTGATCTTCATCCTTCTATCTCAGGTATACAGAAAAATGATTTTTCAGGGAAGAAAAGAAGGTAGGACTTTTCAAATAGTGAAAAAATTTCCATGAATAATTTATTGTTCTACTTTTTAATTCTTGCTTAGAAAACATAAAACAAGATATTAAAGTACTTAAAACTTTACAGTGATTTTATTTTTAGATGGCAGAGTAGAGCACAGTGTGAAGTGCTTTCCATGCATTATGTCATGTTATCCTTACATTAGCCGCCCAGTAGAATACAAACTATTTTTATTTTCAGGTAGACATTCAGGAAACAGCTAAGATAAGGACTTTGCTCAAAGTCACACACCATATGTCAGACTACTGCATCTCTAGTCAGCTAATTTCAAGCTTATGTCTCAGCCAGTAAACTACTCCATTGGCCCATTTTTATTTTTAAATAGCACTTAAATATTATAAGTTTGAGGTTCAAAACATATTAAGAATATGTACTATTTTTGTAAGTACAAAAAGAAAAAAAATAAAGGACAAACTTCTGAAAGCATGTCACTCTTAATTTAAGACCAATTGAAAATGAAACCCCAAGTGCCATTTTCTGTGGGTATGATAATTCAGTTGAGGAAAACTGTCAGCACCTTTTAAGTAGAGACTATCTACTCATTTCCTCCATAAACATATATTGAATATCTACTATGTAGCAGAACTGGGCTAGGAACCACAGACAGAGATGAATAAGACAAACAGGGTCCCTGCACTCCAAGAGCTTACAGACAAGTTGGGAAGAGTAACTCATATGTAAATTCAGACTATATAATTTGTGTGATAAAAAGAACAGAAATGAGGCAAGCAGGGGAACTTAACTGAGCTACGGAGAAGGGAAGATCTCCCTCCTAGGAGTTAGGGGCAGGACATGATGTAAGGAGACAGGAGGTGTCCCATGTAGAAGGAAGACAATGCACTAATAACCAGAATGGAAATAAGAAACTGAAGTAAGTTCAGAGTAGCTCAGTTGTCATAGAGAGAAAGGAAGAGCCAAAGCCTGGGACTGGATAGGTGGGCAGAGACTGGATCCTGCAAGAATATCAGGCATACTAAACACTTAAGACTATACCGCAGGGCAATGGAGAGTCAATTTAAGCACAAAAGAGAGACTTAATCATATTTTAGTTATACAAGTATAAATCTGATTGCAGAGTGGACACAGTTTAGAGTATAGGTGGTAGGAAATCATTGCTATAATCCAGGGGATAGCTGATGGTGAGCAGGGCTGAAGTAACAGATAAGAGCAAGAAGAGTAGATCCTTGTGGATTAGAATGAATAGAATGATGGGAAATTGAATGGGGTCTGATTTAAGCCTCAAGGTAAATCTAAGGTTAGGTCTAAGGTAGATATTCACCTTTTTAAATTAAAGCAGTCATTTTATTGGGAGGGGGAGGGAGCAATTTGAAAAACTTACTCCAACAACAAGAAGACACCTACTGCTTTGAAACTATTACTTTCAATTACTAATTACCGCCAGAGTTTCATCCACAACTTACCTGGTTGCCAACCAATAATAAGTGTTCTCCAAGGAGAAAGTCTTTGAGCATGTCTTCCATCACTATCATGTGCTAGAGAAAAAAAGGAAAACACACATTAATGTTGTTTTGTATAATCAAGTTGAAATAAGGAAGTTAACTACATAGAAATCTTCGTAGAAGGTAAGACATCTGAGAGAATACTCAATTGATTTAATTTTTAAGAAAACAAAATTAATGAGGGGGAGATCCAAGAAGGCGGACTAGAGGGAGGCTGTGTTCCTTGTCGTTCCATAACTCAGGATTCAAGCAGAGGATATCTGTTTCTTGATTGTTCACTGTCTGGCGCCTACCATCCACCATTTGCCTGCCACTTGCCTGTCCATCGCCTGCCTTTCACCTACCCATCACCCACTGCCCAAGGTTAATAACCTCCTAATGGTCCGACAGCAGTAAGCAGACTGACCACAGACCACAGGTGGAGCACCAGCTGCCTGCTGTTCCCTGGAAGTTCACTGTCACAGTACCTGCAGGATCCTGCAACCAGACCGACAACACCCCACCTCCAGGACCCGTGCCCACCAACTGCACCCCGCCTACAGGATTTCCAGTCAACCACGTCCACACCCCAAGCTACAGCTTCCCATTTGCCAACACATTTGGAAGCCAGAGCAGCCATCTTGGACAATCCTGGAAGTCGTATCTCCCATCTTTAGGTGGAGCAAATCTCATTTCCTGAGTTTCCTGCTGGAGACTTGAAGTTCATTGTCAGGTACCTCTCATATATCAGGCTCCTGAAGACTGGGAAGTTTGAATACTATAAGACTGTTATAGTGTAGATTTTCTTTTTTCTCCTTATTGAAAAATTTTAAGTTTTTATTTCTTTACTTTTCTCCATCTCTTTTCTTTTTGTTTATCTGTTCCCTCAGAGTATCTTCATCCCTTTTCCCATGCTAACAACTAACTTCTTCTAATTACACTCTCACTCTATGATCTACAACTTCTATATATTCTTTTCTTATCACATTAACAGTTACATCCTACACCTCTCCACATCCTCCTTGTCCTCCTTCAGAAACTGCAGACCTCATTGCAAATCTATTTGTTACACTGAAGATAATAATTGAACCCATTCTGTTTATTATGACAATATTGTTAACATCCACATAGGGGTATTCGGTTTCAGGTTGCATACTGTCTGAACTGGGCACTGCTAATATTGGTCTCCCCTTAAAGAAAGGGTTTTGGAAACCTACAGGACCACTAGAAGCCTATAGGGGGAAAATGCAATACCCCATATCTGCCCTGCTAGAGGGGAAGATACATAAACAACGTGAAAAAACAAGGGAAGAAAATGATCCAAACAAACCTAGATTCTATATTAACAGAATCCATTAACAGTAAGGTAGAACAAATGTCAGAAAAGAACTTCAGATTATAGATGATTAAAATGATTTGTGAAGCAAAGGATGAGATAAGAAAGCAAATACAGGCGGGCAATGAATGATCATACCAATAAGCAGTTGAAAGAGCAACTGCAGGAAGGAAAAGGTCATTTCAAAAAACTGATAGAGATGCTCAAAAAAAAAAAAAAAAAAAAACAGAAATCCTTGAAATAAAGGAAAAAATAAACCAAATAAAAAATTCAATGGAAAGCATTACCAAAAGACTAGACCACTTGGAAGACAGAAGTTCAGATAATGAAGACAAAATATTTAATCTTGAAAATAAAGTTGCCCAACCAGAGAAGATGGTAAGAAATCATGAACAGAATCTCCAAGAACTATGGGACATCATGAAAAGACCAAGTTTAAGAATTACTGGGGTGATTCAGGATGGCAGACTACAGGGTGACTGCATCTCCTGTCTCTCCAGAACCAAGGATTCAAGAAGGGGAGGCACTGAGTGACTCAGACTAATATATAGCCACAAGGTGAGTCTCCCCCACCAGGTGAAGCTCGGCCCAGGCGGCAGGCCCGGACAGGGGCGGCTTCTCAGAGCAGAGAAGGGCAGCTAGAGTCTTCCCCAGGCAGCCCTGCTCCCTCCGGCGGTGGGCTCCTTCCACGGCCAGCTTCTCTGAGCAAGCCGCCCAGTGAGAGCCTTTCTGCACAGAGCCAGCTCCAAGTCCCAGAGCCAGGAGCGGGCCCCAGCCCGCAGGTGGCTTCTGGGACCAGGGCAGGGCAGCCAGACACTTCCCCAAGCAGCCCTGCTCCCTCCAGCAGCAGGCTATTTCCACAGCCAGCTTCTTGGAGCATGGCGCCCAGTGAGAGCCTTTCCGCACAAAGCCACCCCCAGCCCTGGAACCAGTAGCGGGCTAGGGGCAGCTTTCTTTGGCAGCACTGCATTATCAAGTTCCTCCAGGACTTCAGGCTACTGAAGGCTGGGAGGTGATACACTGGAAATCTACAGGGACACTATAAACCAATAGAGGAAATCTGCAATATCTCAGAGTCCCACTGATATCTGACCAATATGAGAAAACAAGGGAAGAAAATGACCCAAACAGACCTAGATACTATATCAATAAAACCCAATGACAGCACCGCAGAAGAAATGTCAGAAAGGGAGTTCAGAATGTACATAATTAAAACAATCAGGGAAGCAAACGAGGAGATGAAAGAGACAATGCAGGCATTGAAGGAGGAGATGAAAGAGCAAATGCAGGCATTAAATGATCGCACCAATCAACAGTTAAAACAGCAAATACGGAAAGCAAGAGATCATTTCAATAAAGAGTTAGAGATTCTGAAAAAACCACAAACAGAAATCACTGAAATGAAGGAAACAATAAACCAAGTTAAAAACTCCATGGAAAGCATAACCAACAGGATAGAACACCTGGAAGACAAAACCTCAGACATTGAAGACAAAATATTTAACCTTCAAAACAAAGTTGAACAGAGAAGATGGTAAGAAATCATGAACACAATCTACAAGAATTATGGGATATCATGAAAAGGACAAATTTAAGAATTATTGGGATTGAGGAAGGCTTAGAGAGACAAACCAAAGGAATGAACAATCTATTCAATGAAATAATATCAGAAAATTTCCCAAATCTGAAGAATGAAATGGAAAACCAGGTACAAGAAGCTTATAGGACTCCAAATATACAAAATTACAACAGATCCACACCAAGGCACATTATTATGAAAATACCTAACATACAAAATAAAGACAGAATTTTAAAGGCCGCAAGAGAAAAGAATCAAATTACATTCAGGGGGAAACCAATAAGAATATCAGAAGATTTTTCAATCCAGAACCTAAAAGCTAGAAGGGCCTGGAACAACATTTACCAAGCCCTGAAAGAAAACGAATGCCAACCAAGAATCTTATACCAGCAAAACTTACTTTCAGATTTGACAACACAATAAGATCCTTCCATGATAAACAAAAGACAAAGGAATTTACAAAAAGAAAGCCAGCATTACAGAACATTCTTGGCAAAATATTTCATGAGGAAGAGATGAAAAACGATACAAATCAGCAACAGGAGGAACTAGCCTAAAGGAATAGCCAAATAAAGGAGAAACCAAATCATGTCAAAAAACAAAAATGAGTCAAATGACTGGGAATACAAATCAAATCACAATAATAACCCTGAATGTTAATGGCCTGAACTCATCAATCCAAAGACATAGACTGGCAGATTGGATTAAAAAGAAAATCCAACAATATGCTGTCTGCAAGCGACTCATCTCATAGAAAGTGATACCCATAGACTAAAGGTGAAAGCATGGGAAAAAACATACCATGCACATGAAACAGCAAAAAACCTGGAATATCCATCCTCATTTCAGAAAATGTGGACTTCAAGCCAAAACTAGTCAGAAGGGATAAAGAAGGACATTACATATTGCTTAAGGGAAGCATAAATCAGATAACAATCACAAATATCTATGCCCAGAACACTGGCTCATCCATGTACGTCAAACAAATCCTTCTCAATTCCAGAAATCAAATAGATCACAACACAATAATACTAGGCGATTTTAACACACCTCTCTCACCACTGGATAGATCGTCCAAACAAAAATTGAATAAAGAAACCATAGATCTCAATAACACAATCAACAATTTAGACTAAACCGACATATATAGAATATACCATCCAAAAAAGAACGAATACACTTTCTTCTCAGCAGCACATGGATCCATCTCTAAAATAGACCATATTTTATGCCACAAAGCTACTGTCAGCAAATACAAGAAGATAGAGATACTACCTTGTATTCTATCAGATCATAATGGATTGAAATTAGAAATAAATGACAGAATGAAAAACAGAAACTTCTCCAATAGCTGGAGATTAAATAATACACTATTAAATGATGAATGGATAACAGAAGACATCAGGAGGGAAATAAAAAAAATTCTTAGAAGTAAACAAGAACAAAGACACATCATATCAAAATCTCTGGGACATTATGAAAGCAGTACTTAGAGGAAGATTTATTTCATGGGGCGCATTCAACAAAAGAAGTAGAAATCAACAAATAAACGACTTAACACTACAGCTCAAAGCCCTAGAAAAAGAAGAGCAGACCAACACGAAAAGTAGCAGAAGACAGGAAATAGTTAAAATCAGAGCCGAAATCAAAGAAATTGAAACAAAAGAAACAATAGGAAAAATTAACAAAATAAAGAGTTGGTTCTTTGAAAAAATAAACAAAATTGATAAACCCTTAGCCACACTAACAAAGAGAAAGAGGGAGAAAACTCAAATAATTAAAATTCGGAATGAACAAGGAAATATCACAACAGACACGACTGAAATACAAAACATAATTAGAAGCTATTTTGAAAATCTATACTCCAAAAAACAGAAAACCTCAAAGACATCAACAAGTTTCTAGAGACATATGAATTACCTAAACTGAACGAGGAGGATATACACAACTTAAATAAATCAATTTCAAGCAATGAAATAGAAGAGGTCATCAAAAGCCTACCAACAAAGAAAAGTCCGGGACCAGATGGGTTCTCAGCCGAGTTCTACAAAACCTTTAAAGAAGAGCTCATTCCAATACTTCTCAAAGTATTCCATAAAATAGAAGACGAGGGAACCCTCCCAAACTCATTCTATGAAGCCAATATTACCCTGATACCTAAACCAGACAGAAACACATTGAGGAAAGAAAATTTCAGACCAATATCCTTAATGAACATCAATGCAAAACATCTCAACAAAATCTTAGCAAATCGCATACAAAAATATATTAAAAAGATAGTGCACCACAATCAAGTGGGTTTTATCCCAGGGATGCAAGGTTGGTTCAACATCCGGCAATCAATAAATGGCATTCACCATATCAAAAGACGTAAAGTTAAGAATCACATGATTATTTCAATAGATGTAAAAAAAGCATTCGATAAAATACAGCATCTTTTCATGCTCAAAACACTAGAAAAATTTGGGATAGTGGGAACATTCCTTAACATTGTAAAGGCCATCTACGCGAAGCCCATAGCCAATACCATTCTAAATGGTGAAAAACTGAAAGCATTCCCCCTAAAAACTGGAACAAGGCAGGGATGCCCTCTTTCACCACTTCATCGTCCTTGAAACTCTAGCCAGAGCAATTAGACAAACCAAAGAAATTAAAGTGATACGAATTGGAAAAGAAGAACTCAAAGTATTCCTGTTCACTGATGATATGATTATATATGTAGAGAAACCTGGAAATTCCACCAGAAAACTTTTAGAACTCACAAGTGAATTCAGTAAAGTAGCAGGTTACAAGATCAATGCTCATAAATCCAATGCATTTTTATACATAAGCGATGAATCTTCAGAAAGAGAAGTTAGGAAAACTACCCCATTCACAATAGCATGGAAAAAAATAAAATACTTGGGAATCAATCTCACAAAAGAGGTGAAAGACCTCTACAATGAGAACTACAGAACACTAACGAAAGAAATTAAAGAAAACCTTAGAAGATTGAAAGACCTCCCATGTTCTTGGATAGGCAGAATTAATATTGTCAAAATGGCTATACTACCTAAAGTGCTATGCAGATTCAATGCAATTCCAATTAAAATCCCAATGATGTTTCTTACAGAAATAGAGCAAGCAATCATGAAATTCATCTGAAAGAATAAGAAACCCAGAATAGCTAAAGCAATCCTCAGTAGAAAGAGCGAAGCAGGGGGTATTGCAATACCTGATCTTCAACTCTACTACAAAGCTATAGTAACAAAAATGGCATGGTATTGGTACCAAAATAGAAAGGTAGATCAATGGTACAGAATACAGGACATGGACACAAACCCAAATAAATACAATTTTCTCATACTAGACAAAGGGGCCAAAAATATGCAATGGAGAAAAGATACCCTCTTCAACAAATGGTGCTGGGAAAACTGGAAAACCATATGCAACAGAATGAATTTAATCCCCTATGTCTCACCCTGCACAAAACTCAACTCAAAATGGATCAAGGACCTCAGAATCAGACCAGAGACCCTGCATCTTATAGAAGGAAAAGTAGGTCCAAATCTTCAACTTGTTGGCTTAGGATCAGACTTCCTCAACAGGACTCCCATAGCACAAGAAATAAAAGCAAGAATCAACAACTGGGATAGATTCAAACTAAAAAGCTTTCTCTCAGCAAAGGAAACTATCAGCAATGTGAAGAGAGAGCCTACAGAGTAGGAGAAAATCTTTGCCACTCATATTTCAGATAGAGTGCTAATTTCTAGAATATATAAAGAACTCAAAAAACTCTACACCAAGAATACAAATAACCCAATCAACAAATGGGCTAAGGAAATGAACAGACACTTCACAGAAGAAGATCTACAAGCAATCAACAGATATATGAAAAAGTGTTCCACATCTCTAGTAATAAGAGAAATGCAAATCAAAACTACCCTATGATTCCATCTCACCCCAATTAGAATGGTGATTATCAAGAACACAAGCAATAATAGGTGTTGGCGAGGATGTAGGGAAAAAGGTACACTCATACATTGCTGGTGGGGTTGAAAATTAGTGCAGCCACTCTGGAAAGCAGTATGGAGATTCCTTAGAAAGCTTGGAATGGAACCACCATTTGACCCAGCTATCCCACTCCTTGGCCTATACCCAAAGGACTTAAAATCAGCATACTACAGATATACAGCCACATCAATGTTCATTGCTGCTCAATTCACCATAGCCAGATTGTGGAACCAACCTGGATGTCCTTCAGTTGATGAATGGATAAAGAAACTGTGGCACATATATACAAAGGAATACTACTCAGCCATAAAGAATGATAAAATTATGGCATTTTTCAGGCAAATGGATGAAATTGGAGAATATCATGCTAAGTGAGATAAGCCAATCTCAAAAAACCAAAGTACGAATGATCTCGCTGATAAGCGGATGATGACATATAATGGGGGGTGGGAGGGGTTATCGTTAGGGTTAGGGTTAGGTTTAGGTTTAGGGTTAAGGAGGAGGGCAAGAGTGGAGGAAGGAAGGACTGTATAGAGGGAAAAGAGTGTGGGAGGGGTGGGGGGGAAGGAAATAAAATAACAATGAATCAAACAACATTACCTTATGTAAATTTGATTACACAAATGGTATGCCTTGTCTCCATGTACAAACAGAGAAACAACATGTATCCCATTTGTTTACAATTAAAAAAAAGAAAAAAAATTACTATGATATTTTCATTCTGATCACATTGATTTCATAGTTGCTTTAAGGAGATTTGATTTATTTTTAAGTATTTTTTTTCCTGCCAACATACTGTATGGCACATTCTTTGTTATAGAATTATATATTTCTTTTATTAAGGTTTATCTTTTTGGTATACATGTGTCGCTGGCTCTTTGTGGTACCAAAGCCGCATTTGTCACCGTCTGCAGCAACAATTTGCGCGGGTCTCTATGGGTGGTGGACTAGAAACTGAGCCACTTCTATTTCTGAGCTGCTTCCTTGCTTGCTTGCTTGTTTATAGAGGATAGAGGAAATAAGAGTACTTGCTTTGAGAGGAGAGAGAGCGAGAGGCTTTGCTTATTGGAGAGAAAGAGAGACTTTGCTTAAGAGAGAGAGACTACAGTTTCAGAGATCTTATCTTCTAGTTCCGCTGCTTCTTCTTAAAGGTGCGTCCTGCATCCTGTGAACTAAGGGTGCATCTATCATGAGGTGCTTCCTAATGATGCGTCCTGCATACTACGATCTGCCTATCTGTATCTGCAACCTAAAGATGTGTTCCCAGTTCTCCGCTCTGCGATCTGCCTTCCGCCGCTGCCCCTACTCGCTGCTTCTACTTGCCGCTTCTTCTTCCCTTCTGCTAATGGCTTCTCTGCTTCTTTCTGCTAGTTGCTGCCTCTTAACTCTCGTGCCCCTGCCCACTGCCCGCCTATATTCCCTCCAGGAGGCGGAGGGCGGGGCCACGCCAGTTGTGATCAGGCGGGTAGCCAGCTGTCCAATCACGAGCAGGCGCAAGCAGGAGCACTCGGGAACACCTGTGCACGCACACCTTCGATGTGATCAAAACAGCTTCTGGCTGCCTGCCAGGCACCATCTTGGCGAGTCCGCATGGCATAGCCCCCAACATACATGTATATATGTGTGTGTATATATACATACATATTTGTATATATATTCAGCATATTTCCTGTTAGAATTTTTTCTTAGATATTTTCTCTCATTTGCTAATGTAAATGCAATATTTTCATTCTATTTTATTTGTAACTTTATTAATTATATGTAAGTAAGCCATATATATGTTTTAATACAGATTTTGCAACCAGCTACTTTACAAAAAAAAAATAGAATTATTGGGATTGAGGAAGGCACAGAGATAAAAATCAAAGGAATGAACAACCTATTCAATGAAATAATATCAGAAAATTTCCCAAACCTGAAGAATGAAATGGAAAATCAAATACAAGAGGCTTACAGAACACCAGATGCACAAAATCATAACAGATCCACACCAAGGCAAAATATAATGAAAATGATTAACATACAAAATAAAGGTAGGATTTTTAAAGCTGCAAGAAAAAAGCATCAGATTACATATAGGGGGAAACAAATATAGATATCAGCAGATTTCTCAGTCCAGTCTTTAAAAGCTAGAAGGGCTTGGAGCAACATATTTCAAGCTCTGAAAGAACATGGTTGCCAACCAAGAATCCTATACCCAGCAAAACTCACCTTCAGATTTGAAGATGAAATAAAATCCTTTCATGATAAACAAAAGTTAAAAGAATTTACAAATAGAAAGCCTGCGCTACAGAATATTCTCAACAAAATATTACATGAGGAGGAAATGAAAAACAACAATGTAGGTCAGCAAAGGAAAAACAATTCAAAGGAGAAACCAAGTCAAGATAAAAAACAAAAATAAGCCCAAATGCTGGGAATATAAATCATGTCTCAATAATAACCCTGAATGTTAATGACCTAAACTCATCAATCAGAAGACATAGACTGGCAGAATGGGTTAAAAAGAAAGCCCCAACAATATAGTGCCTTCGAGAGACACACATAGAAAAAGACATTCACAGACTAAAGGTGAAAGGATGGGGAAAATCATACCATGTACATGAACCCAGTAAAAAAGCAGGGGTTTCCATCCTTATTTCAGGTAAAGAGAACTTCAAGCCTAAGTTAAGAGGAAGGGAAAAAGAAGGACATTATATACTGCTTAAGGGAACAATAAATCGGGAAGACATAACGATTATAAATATTTATATCCCAAACAACAGTGCATCCATGTATATCAAACAAATCCTTCTCAATTCCAGGAATCAAATAGAGCACAACACAATAATTCTGGGTGACTTTAACATGTTGCTGTCACCACTGGATAGACCTTCCAAACAAAAACTAAACAAAGAAACCATAGAACTCAATAACACAATCGATAACTTAGACTTAACAGACATATATAGAATATTCTATCCATCAACGAGTGAATTGAATTCACTTTCTTCTCAGCAGCACATGGAACCTTCTCGAAAATAGACCATATGTTATGCCACAAAGCAGCCCTTAGAAAATGCAAAAAAATGGAAATACTGTCTTGTGTTCTATCAGATCATAATGGAATGAAATTAGAAATCAATGACAAAATAAAAAACAGAAATTACTCCAACACCTGGAGACTAAATAATATGCTATTGAATGAAACATGGATAACAGAAGACATCAGGGAGGAGATAAAAAAAAATTTTAGAGGTAAATGAGAATGACAATATAATGTATCAAAATCTCCGGGACACTATGAAAGCTGTACTAAGAGGAAAATTCATTGTATGGAGCACATTCAAGAAAAGAATAAAAAGTCAACAACTAAATGACCTAACATTACAGCTCAAAGTCCTAGAAGAAGAAGAACAGAACAACACTAAAAGTAGTGGAAGACAGGAAATAATTAAAATCAGAGCTGAAATCAATGAAATTGAAACAAAAGAAACAATTCAAAACATTGACAAAACAAAAAGTTGGTTCTTTGAAAAAGTAAACAAAATAGACAAAGCCCTAGCCACACTAACAAAGAGAAGGAGAGAGATAACTCAAATTACTAGAATTTGTGATGAAAAAGGAAAGATCACAACAGACACCATTGAAATACATAACGAGAAGCTACTTTGAAAATCTATATTCCAACAAAATAGAAAATACCATCGAAAGCCCACCAACCAAGAAAAGCCCAGGACCAGACGGATTCTCAGCCAAGTTCTACAAGACCTTCAAAGAAGAACTCATTCCAATACTTCTCAAAGTATTCCAGGAAATAGAAAGGGAGGGAACCCTACCAAACTCATTCTATGAAGCTAATATCACCCTCGTACCCAAACCAGGCAAAGATACATTAAGGAAAGAAAATTTTAGACCAATATCCTTGATGAATACAGACATAAAGATCCTTAACAAAATACTGGCAAACTGTATCCAAAAACATATTAAGATGATAGTGCACCACAATTAAGTGGGATTCATCCCAAGAATGCAAGGCTGGTTCAACATCCGTAAATCAATAAATGTAATACATTATGTCAATAAACTTAAGGATAAGAATCATATAGTTATTTCAATTGACACAGAAAAAGCATTTGACAAAATACAACACCCCTTCATGCTCAAAACACTAGAAAAAATAGGGATAGTAGGAACATACCTGAACATTGTAAAGGCTATTTATGCTAAGTCCATGGTCAACATCATTCTTAATAGAGAAAAACTGAAAGCATTCCTTTTAAAAACAGGAACAAGACAGAGATGCCCTCTTTCACCACTTCTATTTAACATTGCACTGTAAATACTAGCCAGAGCAATTAAACAGACTAAAGAAATTAAAGGGATACAAATAGGAAAAGAGGAACTCAAGCTGTCACTATTTGCTGATGACATGATTCTCTATTTAGAGGATCCAAAAAACTCCTCCAGAAAACTTCTAGACTTCATAAATGAATTCAGCAAAACAGCAGGATATAATATCAACACACATAAATCTAGAGCATTTTTATACATAAGTGATGAAACATCTGAAAGGGAAATGAGGAAAACAACTCCATTCGCAATAGCCTCAAAAAAATAAAATACTTGGGAATCAATCTAACCAAAGAGGTGAAAGATCTCTAGAATGAAAACTACAAAACATTGAAGAAAGAAATTGAGGAAGACCTTAGAAGATGAAAAGATCTACCATGTTCTTGGATAGGCAGAATTAATATCAAAATGGCCATACTTCCAAAAGTGCTATCCAGATTTAATGCAATTCCAATTAAAATCCCTAAGACATATCTCATAGACAGAAAAAGCAATCATGAAATTCATCTGGAAGAACAAAAGACCCAGAATAGACAAAGCAATTCTAGGCAGGAAGAGTGATGCAGGAGGTATCACTATACCAGACCTTAAACTCTACTATAGAGCAATAGTAACAAAAATGGCATGGTACTGGGACCAAAATAGACAGGTAGATCAATGGTACAGAATAGAAGACACAGAGACATACTCACATAATTACAGTAACTAGACAAAGGTGCCAAAAACTTACAATGGAGAAAAGATAGCCTCTTCAACAAATGATGCTGGGAAAACTGGAAATCCATATGCAGTAAAATGAAACTAAAACCCTATCTCTCACCCTGTACAAAACTCAACTCAAAATGGATCAAGGATCTAGGAATTAGACCTGAGACCCTTCACCAAATAGAAAAAATGAGCCCAAATCTCCATCACATTGGCTTAGGATCAGACTTCCTTAAAGACACCCATAGAGCAGAAATAAAAGCAAGATTCAATAAATGGGATAGATTCAAACTAAAAAGTTTTTCTCAGCACAGGAAACAATCAATAATGTGAAAAGAGAGCCTACAGAGTGGGAGAATATCTTTTCCACACACACTTCAGACAGAACACTCATCTCCAAAGTTTATAAAGAACTTAAAAATCTTTACACCCAAAATACAAAGAATCCAATCAATAAATGGGCTAAGGAAATGGACAGACACTTCACAGAAGAAGATATACAGGTGATCAACAAATATATGAAAAAGTGCTCATCATGCCTAGTAATTAGAGAAATGCAAATTGAAACCACCCTAAGATTTCATCTAACTCCAATCAGTGTGTATTATCAAGAACACAAGCAATAGTAAGTGTTGGCGTGGATGTGGGGAAAAAGGAACACTCTTACATTGCTGGTGGAGTTGCAAATTGGCCACTCTATGGCCACTCTGGAAAGCCATATAGAGATTCCTCAGAAAGCCTGGAATGGACCCACCATTTGACCCAGCTATCCCACTCCTCAGTTTATACCCAAAGGACTTAAAATCAGCATTCTACAGTGATGCAGTCACATCAATGTTCATAGCAGCTCAATTCACAATAGTTAGATTGTGGATCCAACCTACATGCCCTTCAGTTGACGAATGGATAAAGAAACTGTGATATATATATATATATATATATAAATATATATATATATATATATCTATATATATACACACACACACACACACACACATATACATACATACACACACAATGGAATATTACTCAGCCATAAAGAGGAGTGAAATTATGGCATTTGCTGGTAAATGGATGAAGCTGGAAAATATTATGCTAAGTGAAATAGGCCAAGCCCAAAAAACCAAAGGCTGAATGTTTTCTCTGATAAGTGTATGACAATATATAACGAGGGGGGGTCATGGGGAGATAGAAGAATGAAGGAACTTTGGATGGTATAGAAGAAAAAGAGGGGGGAGGGGGTGGGGATGGAAAAAAAAGTAGAAACAAAATTTTTAATGTGCCTGTCTTTTGACTGGTCTCATCACATGTAGTCACTGTGGTATTTTCTACTTATGGTATTATTTTGACACTTAAAATGTTTCAGATTTTGGAACATTTTAGATTTTTGAATTAAGGATCCTTAACCTGTAATATATTGATCATACATTAAAACAACCTCTTTTTTGTGCTATTTAAAAAATATATAAAATGAGCTACCACTTCATACCAAAAAAAAAAATTAATGAGGTGAATATAAGTAAGTTACATAACCAATTAAGTCACTGATACTGAAAACTTAAAACAATCTGAGTAAGACCAAGTTAATGACCAGCATTTCAGTTTTTATAATTCAATTCAAATATTTTTATTTAAACTATGTAAGATCATCTTAAAATTTAATGTTGAATTTAAATTGACACTTGCTAATGTAAATATATAATGGCTTCCAAAAATAACTGGCAATTTCTATGGAACATTTTAGACTGACTAGATCTTAACCATTACCTTCAAATCTATGTATAGCTTTGGAATTAAAAATATTATTTAACTTCCACAGGTTTTTATTTGAATTATGACACAATATCATAAAAGAACAAGATTAAGGTTGTTCACAATAGCTATAGAGAAAGTTACATTGCTCTTTTGTATATTAAAAAATAGGCCACCTGTAAGTAGGTTACAAAAGCTCATCGGGGGTCAGGAGAAGAACTACATCCTAGCACAATTAATATCCCTATTACTTTCTCTTGGTTTTCTGTATCAAATAAATAACAGTCTAATGTATTAAACTTATTGAAGTTCCCTATTTTAAAAAAGGCAAATTTACCTTTTGTAGTTCATAAATCTAAAGATATTTTTCTGGTATGTCAACTGCTTTTCTTATTTTAACTTAGTTTTTTAGAGAATCAGAAAAATTTTCTTTCATTTGTCAAGTTTAGTATATTTTTATTGTTTCTTTCTTAGAAAGGAAAACTAAGAAAGCAATTTTCCTCTTCGAGAACAAATGAGTAGCCCCTGATGTTTATCTTGGTAGTTTTTGTTTTTTAAAATTAGATATACTAGAGAGCTGGAGTTTCAACAAGGCCTGAAGTAAAGCAAGCATATTCATTTACTGTCTTTTTGGCACATTTTTAAAAATAAAGAGCCATTGTTAATAATTATGCTGAGTCAACCACAGGTAAAAACTGAGTCTTGAGACTTTTTTTGTGTCTGTGCTAAGGATTGAACTCAGTGCCTTGTGCATGCTAGGCAAGCACTCTGCTAGGCAAGCATCCCCAGCCTAAACTGAGACTATATTAAAAGCAAACAGAGATACATGATTGCCCTATAAAAGTTAATCCTAGAATCCATGGACCCTTACCTTTTTTTTTTTTTTTTTTTTTTGAGTTAAATTGTTTAGGAGACTTATGTTATTTGGGATCGTGGTTAAGGTATTGGCTAATAATTTGTTACATACTACTTCAAATTCATAGGGCATGAACAAAAATACAAAAATTAACAAAGTAAAAAAAAAAAATCACAGAGTGCAAAAGTTTCATGGTACACTAGAAGGAAAGCATGAATTGAGGAAGGAAAGCATGAAACATTTTAAGTGTCAAAATAATACACAAAACTGAGTGTGCTAGCACATTCGCAACCCCAGAGGCTCAGGCAGGAGGATTGCCCAGTCTGGGCAACTTAGCAAAACCCTACATTTTCAACAATAATGATTATTATTATAATATAATGTGATTTATTATTATTATTATTATTATTATTATTATTATTATTATTAGAGTAAAATCAGCACACAGTAAGTCCATGACTCAACATCCCTCACTCCCAAGCACCACGGAGGATGGCTATATACATACACACATATATATGTATAGAATCATATGTGTGTGTGACTTTACATTTTAATTTAGATGAAACGTCACTGTCAATTTCCATAAAACACTAAGTTTTTCCTGAAATAAATGGGCTAATCTGCATGAGAAATGAACAGAAAAGTTGCAAGGAGCACCTTCATGGCTGGGTAATACTGAAAACTAATCCAAACTATATTTGTATTTTCATCTGTATTATTCTCATATCTTCCTACTCCATACTCTCATTATATCTAACTAGATTATTCAAATCCACAAACACTAACTAAGGCTGAGGTCATGATCAATATAATTCTTGCCTTCTTGGTCTACTTAGCACTGCAGATGATTTCTTAAGTCTCTCTTCTAGTTAGTTGTCTTTCTCTCCTGATTTTTTCCTGCCTCTCTAATAATTTATCTCCATAGTCTTCTAGGCTAGATCATCTTTTTGTAGTAATTTCTTCCATATTGATTTTCCCCTGCTTCCTTCATTTGTTCTCTCCATTACCTTTTTACTTGCTTTCTTTGGGGTCACAGTACAAGGTAGAACAGGTAGCGCCAATTTGTTCACACTCACCCACATAAGAGCCAAGTGAGGGCTGTGTGCAGAGTTGGGTACCCACACATTAGTGCTAGATGAGATACTTCTGACTTCACACTTCCAAAATCCTTTCATCCATCTCATGGCTGCAGCTAACAATGATCTTCAAACATCAAGATTTCTCAATGATACTGATAATACACCACCTGGTACTGACCAGTCTCCTAAATTCAGCACATCCAAATTCAAAACTTGGCTCATTACTTTCAACATCATTCCTCATCCTTTATCCTTTTACCCAATTAGCAGCATTATTTTCTATTGCCTGATCAAATGCTCATCATTATTATAATCACTCCACCTACCTTGCTTCTCTCTTATCAAGATCCAAAAAACCGCTCAAGACCTGGATATTAAGCCACCAGCACCCCCCAAAAAATCAACTGTATTCATTATTTCTTTACTATTACCACAGCTTGAATTTAGGGTGTTATCATCTCTGGTCTATGTAGGTAGGTAGGTAGGTAGGTAGGTAGATAGATATAATTTTTAATCTAATTTAGCTTTTATAACCTCATTCCTTCCCTAAGTCAATGTGTTCTCTATAATTCTCATACAATCACTTCTTTGTTCAAAATTTTACCAATTCATTTTTCAAAACTCCTTAAATGACTCAATACTTTAGGAACAAAGGTATACTCCTCATGTTCTGATCTAGTCTCAGGTCATTCCCAACCTTCTTCCACATAATGTTCCAGGCATGGGCAGAATCTGCGATAATTTTCTACTTACTCTTCAGTTTACTTTTCCACCACACTATGTGCTCCCTTAGACAGAATCTTTGTCTTTAAATGAACACAAAGTTCCAAGGACTCTACTTTCTAAATAGCCCTGCAAGGTGTCCACTCTAGTCTGTCCCTATGTTCACTGCCTTATTTCAGATCCTTCTTAACTTTCACCTAGACTGTTATAATAACACCAAACTAGTTTCTCTTTGCCTTGGTTCTAACTCCTAGACAACATTCAAGAGTGAATGCAAAGTTAGCAAATGTGCATAAAGTCTTTCATTGGTGAGGAAACCAATGAAAGAAATCCCAGTTTCTTAATTTGAGAAGTCCAGATGATCTGATCCCTTCCTAACTCATCAGTCTAACTCTTGAAACTTTTCTATTTGCAACCTCAGCTCTGTGCCAGTGACAATTACATGGGGTTCCCTAAACGAGCTACTCTTTCATATAAGCAAGTCTCTGCAAATGCTAGTCTCTGACACAACTGTCCAGTATTGTCTTGTTAACCAATTTTCTATTATCTTTATAAATAGGGATAATTACCTCACAAAGGTATGCACAGTAACCTGCATATACTTACATCACACTGTGAAGTAACTATGTGTATTTGCTTGTATTTTCCATCAGATTAAGAGCAATTTGAGCTCTAGAGATGCATTTGCTCATGTGACTATTTTAATCTCTTTATCCCAATACCTTAGGACAAGGTCCAACCCATGATAAGTATTTTTAAAATTTTTTTTCAAATCTAAAACTCATTAGGCTTATTAAGAGGCTATTAATTTTCCTTCCCTCAAATCTCTCCTCCTTACTAATGCAAGTGTAATATTTCTTAATAACAGAATAAATGAAAAATATATTCATTAGCATGAACATTCAAAATCTTATTCATCCTTTTATTAATCCCTTCAACACTTATATACTTAGGAATTACTATGTGTCAGGCACTTTGTTATTTGCTGGAGACACAAAATAAAGAAAACACAGGGCTTTGCCCTGTAATATGGAAGAACACATTTTAAAAACCACTCCCAACACAATGTGGTAAGGGGACACTAGGGCATAAAACAAAATGGTACCTAAATGTGCAAAAGGCTCTGAAGCACATTACTTCAAAGCTGAAGTGCAGCAAAAACAGAATCAGTAACACACATAGCAAAAGCAAATTTAATCAAGTCACTGTCCCTAGAATTGGTACAGCTAAAACTTTTCCATTAGTGGTTAATTCATAATGCTTTCAGAGGAGGAGGTACATCTGGAGACAGGTTACAAGAAGTCCCTCAGGGCCTCTGCATAAAGTTCACAGCAGCCCTGCAGCCCTCCATGTCTCTATTACAAACACCTTGGCAACAGACACTATGTTCAAGAGCACAACCGTCCCCCCTTGCTACTGAATTTCCTACATTCTTATATGCTCTGAAATCTTTTCAACCCTTGCTACTGTGGAGCAATTGTTACTTATAACAGTATCCTGATTCTTGTTTTCTTTGTTCATTTCCACTACATGGACAGAGTGTGATACTATCAATTTTTAGAAATAATATATTTTCCTTCTAATCAAGAATTTGTTTTTATTTATTAGGCAAGAGTTTTTCTCTCCTCTGTCTTACAACTTAATGTTCTGTTCATTTCTGTACTGATTATACAAGAACACTAATTTATTTCTGAAGAAAAATAAAACCTACATTAGTTATCTGACAATAATTAAAATCAAATCAGGGTTATGGCTTTGCTATATAGGAAATAATTAGTATATTTTGGACAGATCTCAAAATTTTAAACCAAGATTTTTATTAAGAAAGAAGAATTTGCCTGGCTACCTTCTATATCACTAATATAATTTAGTGATATATATTATGATACCTGAGCAAAAAACAGAATTGTAGAATGTCAGATAAAAAAGAAATTTAACTTTAATTTTGCTAATGCTTTAACATAGCAAAAATAGTAAAAAGTTCTAACATAATTTGCAAATATAATGTTACTATTTGCATGCAGATTAGTGATGAAATATTACAGAAAATTTTAAGTACTTTTTTATTATAAAAGAAATACATAGCCTAGCACAATGGCATACACCTGTAATCCCAGCAACTCGGGAAGCTGAGGCAGAAGGATTACAAATTCAAGGCCAGCCTCAGGAACTTGGCAAGACACTGTCTCAAAATAAAAAAATAAAAGGGCTGGGGAAGTAGCTTGATGGTAAAGTGTCCCTAGGTCCAATCTCCAGTACACACACACACACACACACACACAAACACAATTGATAAGACTGACAGGAAGGAACACTTCATGGAAAACCTGGAAAAGAGGACTGTTATATTTGGAGTAATTTTCCCTGAAAATAATCTTATTAAACTGAAAATCTACAAAATGGCTTTCGAGGTATAAATTTATATCTGAATCTTAGTGGAAAGTTCATAATTATTGGCTAGTTTATAAGATGGAAATTCTCTATCATACTCTCTTAAAAAAAAGGAAAGAAACAAAAAAGAGAAATATGGGAATTTTCAGGATGGGAGTATGAGTAAAAGGATATATTGGATACATCAGTCTTTGAATTACTGAGATGATTTAACTAACAAGAAAGAAAAAAAGAGAATGAGTAGTTCTGTTAGTTTTTAATTTAACAATGAATTTGCTTTATTAACCTGAAGTACAGTCATACATTTGTTTACATGTGCATATAAAATTTATAACCCTAATGATAACAGCAATTCCTCCAATTTTCAAGCACCTTTAGGAAAGAATTTTGTGTTTTGCAATGCTTTAACAAGATGTTTTCACACTACACCTGTGCTTATTTAGAAAATTACATATATAATTAAACATCAGTATCATTTGTCAGAGCTAACTACCACAATAAGTGGTGATTTATCTAAGTAAATAAAGTGGTGCTCTTACCTGAATGTTGTCATAGAAAAGAACATCTGGCACTTTCATTTTCTCATGTGCATTATATATTGGTGCACTAACAGTACCAATCCTCAGTGATCCAGATACCACTTCACCTGAACATTTCACACAGGACAGAGAATTAGTCATAACTACATCCTACAAACAATATCCAAAGATGCTAAGTCTGCCCAACATAAAATGTAAAATAGTTTCTGTAACACCTTGAGCTCTTCAGGGATTTTAATTTAACATCTAGAGAAATATGCTTGACGATGGTAATAAAACACTACAATTCTATATAACAGTTTATAATGTTCTAAAATATAATAAAATATATTAAAAGCAATAAATATAGCAAATAGTATACAGATAAAATTGAGAAGTAAAAAACAACCCAGAACACAGCCAAGCCACATTCGTACATTTATCTGGTCAGGGATTACAATACACACATAAGCAAAGGACACATTCAAAAGCTTTCAATTACCCTGAATATCATCTTTAGAAAGAAGCTAATAAGAAACCCCATAAGAGAATCCTTGAGAGGTCAAGTCAAAAACATAGGTGAACCAACCCCTCAGAACTCTTGAACTATTATTTCAGGAAGGGTCCAGAACTATATTTTCAAATAAACACCCAAATGATTCTGACACAGTTAACCAGGAATTTAATAATAAATAAATTTCTTGAAGTCAGGAACCTATTTTATGTATTCCCTATAGTAACCAGATATTCAAGTTTATTGACATGTTCCAAGAATAACTGCAATAATATTAATACTAATAGTGTTATGATATTAATGATCACAATAATATAAGCTGTCATTTTTTTTTTATATGGTGCTGGGGATTTGAATCCATGGCTTTGTGCTTGCAAGGCAAACACTCTACCAACTGAGCTATATCCCAGCCCATAAGCTGTCATTTATTGAGGACCTTTCATGTGCCAGATCCCAAACTATGAGAGTTATCATATTTTTCCTCATATAATTTGAAGTAACTTAACAATGAAATAAGAATTATGAGGAAACCAAAAACATAAATTAAATAATTTAAAATCACCTAGCTAGTAAAAGTAGAGCTTCAATTAGAACTTTAACTAGCCTGACATTCTTGCTATCAAATCAAGTATGTTTAATCCTTTGACACCCAGTAATATTGCATCCTGTGGAAATACCCCAGCAAACAAATACACAATTGCAGTGTCTTAAATAATTCACCTATCTTTCGTTTTTCTATTTCAATAAGAATATTTCAATTTGTTTCTCCTTTAAAATGCTATTTACGATATGCCAAAGCATGTTGAAAGACAATATGGGGGAAAGCACTTGCTTTTGTGGAGTACCCTGAACAATTTTAAACTAAAAATCATTACAGTCACCTTGTTAATCACCACTGAGTACTACACATTTGCCAGGGCACAGTAGCTCTTAACAGTAAAGTTCCCTTTTCAATAGATCTTTGCTATTTTCCATTATCACAAGTTCTCTAGGTAAGGAAAGCCAAGAGCTGTCACACTGAGTATTTAATATTTATTTACTACCACCAGGCTTTGAAATGGACCATTATAAAACTGTAAAGAGAAAGAGCCAGAATGTGGCAGTGAATCAACTTGTATACATGTATGCTGAAATGATACTTGTAATTTCAGGTTCTAACAGAATCTGATAGTATCTATGATTTAGTTTCTGAAACATGTCCATTCAACAAATACATGACTTTAAGGACAACTGAATTTACACAGTCAATGTTGATAAGCAGAAAAGGGATATGAACTCAGAGAATAATGATGCTAGAACTTTCCTAGGAGAAAGCTGCCTAGCTATCTTGTAAGAAATCTCAGAGGATGACATTATTTTGGTAAATTTATCAAGGTCCTCAACCTAGTAGGCTCAAACCTCATTTTATAATCAAAACAGAGGGTAAATCTAACTTTCAGGAGAATATTAAAGACATTCTGATTAAGAAAACAAAATTGCAAAAAATTACATCACAATGGAAACTGCAGCCTTCATATCAACTATGATATATTGATTGCCATAAAACCTTATTATTTGGAGTAGGACCTGTAGGACCTGCATGGAAAGTCATGTTCTCAAGAAGGTTATTTGGTGAGCATGGACTCTGAACAAGGAAAGTGAATTAATGAATTTGCTACAGGAAAGATGATTTTAAAACTGAATCTTTGCCACTCATACTTCAGATAGAGCACTAATCTCCGGAATGTAAAAAGGACTCAAAAAATTTTACACCAAGAATACAAATAACCCAATCAACAAATGGGCTAAGGAGATGAATAGACACTTCACAGAAGAAGATCTACAAGCAATCAACAGATATATGAAAAAAATGTTCCACATCTTTAGTAATAAGAAAAATGCAAATCAAAACTACCCTAAGATTCCATCTCACCCCAATTAAAATGGTGATTATCAAGAGTAAAAGCAACAATAGGTGTTGGCGAGGATGTGGGGAAAAAGGTACACTCATACATTGCTGGTGGGGTTGCAAATTAGTGCAGCCACTCTGGAAAGCAATGTGGAGATTCCTTAGAAAACTTGGAATGGAACCACCATTTGACCCAGCTATCCCACTCCTTGGCCTATACCCAAAGGACTTAAAATCAACATACTACAGTGATGTAGCCACACCAATGTTCATAGCTGCTCAATTCACAAGAGCCAGCTTGTGGAACCAACCTAGATGCCCTTCAATTGATGAATGGATAAAGAAACTGTGGTGTGTATATATATATATAAATATATATGTGTGTATATATATATATATATATATAAATATATATGTGTGTGTGTATATATATATATATATATATATATATATATATACATACACAATGGAATATTACTCAGCTATAAAGAATAATAAAATTATGGCATTTCCAGGCAAATGGATGAAAGTGGAGAATATCATGCTAAGTGAGATAAGCCAATCCCAAAAAACCAAAGGATGAATGATCTCGCTGATAAGTGGATGATGATACATAATGGGGGGTGGGAGGGAGGCAAGAATGGAGGAAGGAGGGACGTTATAGAGGGAAAGGGGGTGGGAGGGGTGGGAGGAAGGA